>NW_026705205.1:900000-1043755 GCF_029867415.1 Vicia villosa | reverse complement strand
TTGATTTAGCCTTCTGGAGATCAAAGACAGTTCATCTTCTTCTTCAGATTCTGATTCTTGAGGATCTTCTTCTCTAGCCTGAAAAGCGTTAGTGCATTTCTTGATATTTGATTTTAATGCAATAGACTTACCTTTCTTTTGAGGCTCGTTTGCGTCCAGCTCTATTTCATGACTTCTCAAGGCACTGATAAGCTCTTCCAGAGAAACTTCATTCAGATTCTTTGCAATCTTGAATGCAGTCACCATAGGACCCCATCTTCTGGGTAAGCTTCTGATGATCTTCTTTACATGATCAGCCTTGGTGTATCCCTTGTCAAGAACTCTCAATCCAGCAGTAAGAGTTTGAAATCTTGAAAACATCTTTTCAATGTCTTCATCATCCTCCATCTTGAAGGCTTCATACTTCTGGATTAAAGCTAGAGCTTTAGTCTCCTTGACTTGAGCATTTCCTTCATGAGTCATTTTCAAGGACTCATATATGTCATAGGCCGTTTCCCTGTTAGATATCTTCTCATACTCAGCATGAGAGATAGCATTCAGCAAAACAGTTCTGCATTTATGATGATTCCTGAAAAGCTTCTTCTGATCATCATTCATTTCTTGCCTTGTCAGCTTTACGCCTCTGGCATTTACAGGATGTTTGTAACCATCCATCAGAAGATCCCATAGATCACCATCTAGACCCAGAAAGTAACTTTCCAGTTTATCTTTCCAGTATTCAAAGTTTTCACCATCAAATACCGGCGGTCTAGTATAACCATTGTTACCGTTGTATTGCTCAGCAGAGCCAGATGTAGATGCAGGTGGGTCTGTTGGAATTTCACCAGCCATCTTTTACTGAAGCGTTTTTCTCTTCCTGAATCTTTTCTAAACACGGTTAAGTGCTTGCACCTTAGAACCGGCGCTCTGATACCAATTGAAGGATAGAAAAACACTTAGAAAGGGGGGGTTTGAATAAGTGTAGCTTTAAAAAACTTGACAGATAAAAATAAATTGCACAGTTATTTTTATCCTGGTTCGTTGTTAACTAAACTACTCCAGTCCACCCCCGCAGAGATGATTTACCTCAACTGAGGATTTAATCCACTAATCGCACGGATTACAATGGTTCTCCACTTAGTTAGCAACTAAGTCTTCCAGAGTCTTCTGATCACACACTGATCACTCCAGGAACAACTGCTTAGATACCCTCTAAGACTTTTCTAGAGTCTACTGATCCACACGATCACTCTAGTTACAACCTGCTTAGATAACCTCTAAGACTTCCTAGAGTATTCTGATCCACACGATCACTCTAGTTCCTTACAACTTAATGTAATCAATTCTAAGAGTATTACAAATGCTTCTTAAAAGCGATAATCACAACTGTGATATTTCTCTTAACGTTTAAGCTTAATCTCACTAATATATTACAACAGCAATGTAGTGAGCTTTGATGAAGATGAAGATTCTGAGCTTTGATTTGAACAGAGTTTAAGCAAGTTGATTTGAGTTGTTTTGGTGCAGAATCGTTAACCTTGCTTCTCATCAGAACTTCATATTTATAGGCGTTGGAGAAGATGACCGTTGAGTGCATTTAATGCTTTGCGTGTTCCGTACAGCATCGCATTTAATGTTATACGCTTTTGTCAACTACCTCGAGCCTTGTTCACGCTGTGTCTACTGACGTAGCCTTTAATAGCTTTTAACGTTCCTTTTGTCAGTCAGCGTAGCTTGCCACTTGTACTTCCTTCTGATCTGATGTTTGTGAATACAACGTTTGAATATCATCAGAGTCAAACAGCTTGGTGCATAGCATCTTCTGATCTTCTGACCTTGAAGTGCTTCTGAGCGTGATACCATCAGAACTTCAGTGCTTCTGTTCTCTTGTTCTTCTGATGCTTCCATAGACCCATGTTCTGATTCTGCTTCGACCATCTTCTGATGTCTTGCCAGACCATGTTCTGATGTTGCATGCTGAACCCTTTGAGACAAAGCTTCTGAGCGCTGAATTATGCGTACTCTTTATATATTTCCTGAAAAGGAAATTGCATTGGATTAGAGTACCATATTATCTTAAGCAAAATTCATATTATTGTTATCATCAAAACTAAGATAATTGATCAGAACAAATCTTGTTCTAACAAACACATCTCCTATTGTTCATACTGGTCCTTTTGTCCCAGAGCCCATTTATGATGCTGCTCCAAGTGAAATTCATGACAGAATGGATGGTTTCCAAGATCAGTTTGAAGAATTGCAGAAAGAGATGAAAGCCTTGCGTGGGAAAGAACTGTTTGGAAAGAATGTGCATGATCTTTGCCTTGTTCCCAATGTGAAAGTACCTGCTAAGTTCAAACTGCCTGAATTTGAGAAGTATAAAGGAAATTCCTGTCCTCAGGCACACCTGGTGATGTATGTGAGAAAGATGTCTACTCACACTGATGATCAACGTCTGTTGATTCACTATTTCCAAGACAGTTTGACTGGAGCTGCTTCTAAGTGGTATATGGGCCTTGATAGCACCCATATTCGCACTTTCAATGACTTAGCTGAAGCGTTTGTGAAGCAATACAAGTATAATGTGGACATGGCTCCTGATAGGGATCAATTGCGAGCTATGATGCAGAAAGAGAAAGAATCCTTCAAAGAATATGCTCAGAGATGGCGCGAGGTTGCCGCCCAAGTGATTCCTCCGATGGAAGAAAAAGAGATGACTAAGATTTTTCTGAAGACTCTTGGTCCGTTTTACTATGAAAAGATGATTGCAAGTGCTCCTGTAGACTTCACCGAAATGGTGGGTATGGGTGTCAGATTGGAAGAATCTGTGCGAGAAGGTCGTTTGGTTCGAAATGACAATTCATCTGGTGGTGCGAAGAAGTATGGTTCTTCACTCCAGAAGAAGAAAGAATCAGATGCTAATGCTGTTTCTCATGGGAGGAATAGTCGATTCAGAAATCAATCTCAACAAGTGGCATCAGTAACTCCTGTCGTGAATTCAGTGCCTGTAGCTCCTGTTAATCAACAACCAGCAAGGCGAAATCCGTATCCTCGGGTTAATATTGATCCTATCCCTATGACGTACACTGAACTGTCTCCTGCTCTAATTCATAAGAAGTTGGTTCAACCAAGGTCACCACCTCCTGTGCCAGAGAAACTCCCTTGGTGGTATAAGGCTGATGCCACTTGTGCGTATCATCAAAATGCTTCTGGGCATGATTTGGAAAACTGTTGGGCCCTGAAGAATGAAGTCCAGAGATTGGTTCGTTCTGGTATGCTTTCTTTCCGTGATATTGGTCCAAATGTGCAGAACAATCCATTGCCAACTCATGAAGCGTCTGTTGTGAATATGGTATCTGGTTGCCCTGGGAAGTATAAGATTTATCGTGTGGAACACATCTGAGAATCATTGGTAGAGATGCATGCCACTCTGTGTGAGTACAGTCATTATGAGCATAATCATGCTGTTTGTAGGATTTGTTCAGTCAATCCTCGAGGATGTTACATTGTGAGAAGAGATTTACAAGAGATGATAGATCAAAGGCTCATTGAGATTCTGAGGGACAGAGATGAAGATGATGTCAATGTGATTGAACCATGCTTTGAAATCCCGGAATGTGTAGAGATTGGTTATTATGGCAAAGCTGCTGTGGAACCTCTTGTGATATGTTTGCCTGGATCTGTACCTTATAATTCTGATAAAGCTGTACCTTATAGATACAAAGCCACCATGATGGAAGCTGGAAAAGAAGTCGAGATTAAGCCTCTGTCTTCTGTTGGGAATATAGTAGATGTTAGTAGAGTGACTAGAAGCGGACGAGTTTTTACTCAGCCCCAAACAGTTGTGGATGTCCAGAGAAATCCAACTCAAGTGCCTGTGAACGATAATGATGCGACAAAAGTGAATGCTGAGTCATCTTCAGGAAAGGAGATGGATGAGATTTTGAAGCTTATCAGGATGAGTGATTATAAGATCGTGGATCAGTTGCATCGCACTCTGTACAAGATCTCTATAATGGAGCTGCTGACGAGTTCTCCTGCTCATAGGGATTCTTTGATTAAAATACTCGATCAAGCCTTTGTGGATCATGATGTGACGCTGGATCAGTTTAATGGGGTGGTGAGTAATATCACTGCATGTAACAATCTGAGCTTCAGTGATGAAGATTTGCCTGAGGAAGGGAGAAATCATAATTTGGCTTTGCACATCTCTGTCAGTTGCAAAGAGGACTCAATGTCCAATGTGTTGATCGATACTGGATCATCTCTGAATGTCATGCCGAAATCCACTCTTGCTAAGCTGTCTTATGGTGGCACACCAATGAGATTTAGTAATGTGATTGTCAAGGCTTTTGATGGATCGAAGAAATCAGTGGTCGGAGAGGTTGATTTGCCTATTGGTATTGGACCATTTGTCTTCAAGATTACTTTTCAAGTGATGGACATTTTCCCTGCATACAGTTGCTTATTGGGACGCCCATGGATCCATGAGGCTGGGGCAGTCACGTCAACTCTTCACCAAAAGTTGAAATTTGTGAAAGATGGAAGGATGGTTGTTGTGAATGGAGAACAAGCTTTGCTGATTAGTCATCTCTCTTCGTTCCGTACCATAGAAGCTGATGAGGTAGTCATTGGAACTGCATTCCAAGCCCTGTCTGTTAATGATGAATTAAAAAAGGATGAAGCTTCCATTGCCTCCTTCAAAGACGCTCAGCTGGTGGTTCAGAATGGACATTCAGGAGTCTGGGGACAAATGGTGAGTCTACAAGAGAACAAGAATAGAGCTGGTCTGGGATTTTCTGCCTCAGACAAGTCAGTGATGAAGTATGAATCTGCTTTTCGTCCCTATCAAGAAATGTTTCATAGTGCTGGGTTTCTACATCCGACTCTTCCAGAAGTGAACGCTGTTATTGAAGATAAACCAGAGCCAGAAGTGCCAAACTTTGTGACCCATGGAAAGATGATTAAGAACTGGATCACCATTGACATTCCTGAGTGTACTCATGCTTCAAAGTAATCTGCTTTTATGTTTTTCAAAAAATCCTTTCATTCTGCCCAAGATGAAAGTGAAATTGTTGGGCTCTCTTTTTTCTGTTTGTTTTAAACATTAAAATCATCAATAAAAGTCATTTTGTTTCTGCATATACATGCTTTTTATCTTTTTGCTTTTTTCTGGAAAGTGGTAACACGAAAAACCTTAAAAAATGTTTTCATTTTTTCCATAATCTGCATGATTACATGTTTGCATATATCTTTCCTTTTCCTGAAATAATAATCATTTGTGCAGATTAATCAATAAAACCGTTGAAAGTAATGACCCTGCGCCCTCTCCTAACTTCGAGTGTCCTGTGTATGAGGCGGAAGAAGAGAGTGATGAATGTATTCCTGATGAGATTTCCCGACTGCTTGAGCACGAGGAAGACACCATTCAGCCATATAAAGAACCATTAGAAGTCATCAACTTGGGTTCTGAAGAAGATAAAAAAGAAGTCAAGATTGGGGCATTGCTTGGTCAAGATGTTAAGAAGAGGATGGTAGAGCTTCTTAAAGAGTATGTTGACATTTTTGCGTGGTCCTACCGAGATATGCCTGGGTTGGACGTAGATATTGTGGAGCACCGTTTGCCGTTGAAACCAGAATGTCCTCCTGTCAAGCAAAAGTTAAGAAGGAGTCATCCTGATATGGCAGAAAAGATTAAGAATGAGGTCTTGAAGCAGATTGACGCAGGTTTCCTTGTCACTTCTGTATATCCTCAATGGATTTCCAATATTGTGCCTGTTCCGAAGAAAGACGGAAAAGTTCGCATGTGTGTGGATTATAGAGATTTGAACAAAGCCAGTCCGAAAGATGATTTTCCTCTACCTCACATTGATATGTTGGTAGATAGCACGACCAAGTTTGAGGTTTTCTCCTTTAGGGATGGTTTTTCAGGATACAACCAGATTAAGATGGCACCTGAAGACATGGAAAAGACAACCTTTATCACACCCTGGGGGGACATTCTGTTACAAAGTGATGCCATTTGGGTTAAAGAATGCTGGTGCGACATATCAGAGGGCCATGACTACTCTTTTCCATGATATGATGCACAAAGAAATTGAGGTTTATGTGGATGATATGATTGCCAAGTCCCAGTCAGAGGAAGGACACATGGAGGATCTTTTAAAGTTGTTTCAGCGTTTGAGAAAGTATCGTCTCCGCTTAAATCCAAACAAATGCACTTTTGGTGTCCGTTCCGGAAAATTATTGGGTTTCGTTGTCAGTCAGAGAGGAATTGAAGTGGATCCTGATAAAGTTAAAGCAATTCAGGAAATGCCAGCACCTAAGACTGAGAAACAAGTGAGAGGTTTCCTCGGACGTTTGAATTATATCTCCAGGTTCATTTCCAATATGACTGCTACCTGTGAGCCAATCTTCAAGTTGTTAAAGAAAAATCAGGGATGTGTGTGGAATGAAGATTGTCAGAAAGCTTTTGACAACATCAAAGAATATCTGCTTGAACCTCCCATTTTGCTCCCTCCGGCTGAGGGAAGGCCTTTGATTATGTACCTCACAGTACTTGAAAATTCAATGGGATGTGTGTTGGGTCAGCATGAGGAGTCTGGTCGAAAAGAGTATGCAATATACTACCTTAGCAAAAAGTTTACCGAGTGCGAAACAAGATACTCGCTGCTTGAGAAAACTTGTTGTGCTTTGGTGTGGGCTGCTCGCCGACTGAGACAGTATATGTTGAACCACACCACCCTATTAATTTCCAAAATGGATCCAATTAAGTATGTATTTGAGAAACCTGCATTAACTGGAAGGATTGCTCGCTGGCAAATGTTATTATCAGAATATGATATTGAATATCGAGCTCAGAAAGCTGTGAAAGGAAGTATGTTGGCAGAATACCTCGCTCACCAACCAATTGACGATCATCAATCTATCAGAATGGACTTCCCAGATGAAGATATAATGTATTTGAGATCTCAAGATTGGGATGAACCATTTCCAGAAGAAAGGCCAGATCCTGAATCCAAGTGGGGTTTAATTTTTGATGGAGCTTCTAATGTTCATGGCCATGGAATTGGCGCTATTATCATCACTCCGCATGGATCACATGTACCTTTCACTGCAAGGATATGTTTTGACTGCACAAACAATATTGCTGAGTATGAAGCTTGCATCATGGGACTTGAAGAGGCCATTAATCTGAGAATTAAGATTCTTGATGTTTATGGAGATTCTGCGCTTGTGATTAATCAGATTAAAGGAGAATGGGAAACTCGTCATCCTGGTTTAATTCCTTATAAAGATTACGCCAGAAGACTATTGACATTCTTCAACAAAGTTGAATTCCACCACATCCCTCGAGATGAGAATCAGATGGCTGATGCTTTAGCCACATTGTCTTCCATGTACAAAGTGAATTTTCATAATGAGGAACCTCAGATAACAATCAGGCGTCTTGATAGACCTGCTCATGTATTTGCAGTTGAGGAAGCAACAGATGAAAAGCCTTGGTATTTCGATATTAAGCACTTCCTTCAGACCCAAGAGTACCCACTTGGGGCATCAAATAAAGATAAGAAAACTTTGAGGAGATTGGCTGGCAGTTTCTTCATCAATGCTGATGTTTTGTATAAAAGGAATTATGACATGGTTTTGCTCAGATGCGTGGATAGACACGAAGCAGACATGTTGATGCATGAAATCCATGAAGGTTCTTTTGGTACCCATTCCAATGGACATTCGATGGCTAAAAAGATGCTTAGAGCAGGTTACTATTGACTGACAATGGAATCTGATTGCTACAAATTTGTAAAGAAGTGTCACAAGTGTCAGGTGTATGCTGACAAGATTCATGTGCCTCCGACACTTCTCAATGTTATTTCTTCCCCATGGCCTTTCTCTATGTGGGGTATTGATATGATTGGCATGATTGAACCCAAGGCTTCGAACGGACATCGATTCATCCTGGTAGCAATCGATTACTTTACCAAGTGGGTAGAAGCTGCTTCATATGCTAATGTGACAAAGCAAGTTGTGGTTAGATTTATCAAGAACAACATCATCTGCAGATATGGTGTACCGAGCAAGATCATCACTGATAATGGCTCGAATCTGAACAATAGCATGATGAGAGAACTGTGTGAAAGCTTCAAGATTGAACCTCACAACTCTTCGCCTTATAGGCCAAATATGAATGGAGCTGTTGAAGCAGCAAATAAGAATATTAAGAAGATTGTGCAAAAGATGGTTGTTACGTACAAGGACTGGCATGAGATGCTCCCATTTGCTTTGCATGGGTACCGTACATCTGTTCGTACTTCAACAGGGGCAACTCCCTTTTCTTTGGTTTATGGTATGGAAGCAGTGCTCCCTATTGAGGTTGAGATTCCATCATTGAGAGTTTTAATGGAAACCAAGTTATCTGAGGCTGAGTGGTGTCAAAGCAGGTTTGATCAATTGAATTTGATAGAAGAAAAGAGGATGACGGCTTTATGCCATGGTCAGTTGTACCAGAAAAGAATGAAGAAAGCGTTCGATAAGAAGGTTCGACCTCGTGTATTCAGAGAAGGCGACCTCGTGCTCAAAAGAATCTTGTCTTTTACCTCCGATTCAAGGGGCAAATGGACTCCTAATTTTGAAGGACCATATGTTGTTAAGAAAGCCTTCTCTGGCGGTGCATTAATTCTTACAACTATGGATGGAGAGGAGCTCCCCCGTCCCGTGAATGCTGATGTAGTCAAGAAATACTTTGCCTAAAAATAATAAAAGAACAGCTCGCTAAGTTTAAAACCCGAAAGGGCGGCTTAGGCAAAAAAGAGCGTCTCGGTGGATTGAAAACCCGAAAGGGCGGTCCAGGAAAAAATTAGAGACATAAACAGAATAAAATACCCGGTGGACTGAAAACCCGAAAGGGCGGTCCAGGAAAAAGTTAGGGATTCATGGCAAGTAACTACATCAGACAAGACTTGATCATCAGCAGTCATCTGTTTATCATGAAGAAGTTCAACACATTTCAACGGAAGCCTTTGCTCAGGAATTCCAAGTTGAGAGAGAGGATGGGGTCATTACATTTCAATGTACCTTTTCCACAAAATTACCACTTTCCAAATTTTGTAATAATCCATGGGGTTTTGCCTTTTGCAGGCTACCATTCTATTAAAAAATTTTGAGCCTTTACCCTTTATTGGCAATCTCATTTCTTCCATATCTCTCAAAATGTCATTTATTGTTGATAGTAATTTTTGAAACAAAAAGAAAATTGATTTCAACAAAATCCTTTTGAAAATTATAAAAGAAGTTTTACTTTGATTCATGAGTGCATTACAAGGAATGGATATGCTGATGTATTCATAATGCAAAAGAAGAAGAATGTGTTCCACTCAATGCACCTTTGGCCTGGTTCAAATATGGTGTAGAACTCAACTACTGTGTTCTCTTAGCTCTGATATTCCCTAATGTTGGGCAGCATTTATTCTAAAGCCATCAAAAGATTGTTATAGCAGTTTTTGCTCTGATGTTCGGCTTGAGACATGCTTGATCATGTTATCTTCGCACTCCATCGCTTGAGTTAATTCTTGTGCTAAGTTTTGGCAGCATATGCATCATTAACATACATCAAAAACAGTCATGCATTTCACATTTGCTATCATGAAGTTTACTGTCAAACAGATTGCTCTTTCATTTAGAGTGTCTTAAGCAGAAAAAAAACTCACTTTCCTTGAAAATCCCCACTGAATTTGTTTCTAGGTGGATAATATGTTTCAGTTTTTCTGTTCAGATGACTACGAACAAAAGACCAGTGAGTTTCTCCCTCACATGGTCCAGTCTTTTTGGCAGCTTCTTTCCATTTTGGTCATGGATTGAATTTTTGTCACACGATGATGAATATTGAGACTAGGCATTTATGTATGCATCCTCAAATCAATGAAAAAGTATTATTGATTGCTCTTCACCATCATTGGTACAAAGGGGCAACTCTTCATGCCTTCAGTGGAATGTTGGTATGTGTTATCGTCAGTGGTACGGCGGTACATCTCTTTCATCGTCAGTGGTACGTCGATGATTTATCCCTTTTATATCATCAGTGGTACGGTGGTATACCTCTTCATGCCTTCAGTGGAACGTTGGTATGTGTTATCGTCAGTGGTACGGCGGTACATCCCTTTCATCGTTAGTGGTACGTCGATGATTTATCCCTTTTATATCATCAGTGGTACGGTGGTATACCTCTTCATGCCTTCAGTGGAACGTTGGTATGTGTTATCGTCAGTGGTACGGCGGTATATCCCTTTCATCGTCTATGGTACGTCGATGAATTATATCTTTTTATATCATCAGTGGTACGGTGGTATATCTCTTTCATGCCTTCAGTGGAACGTTGGTATGTGTTATCGTCAGTGGTACGGCGGTACATCCCTTTCATCGTCAGTGGTACGTCGATGATTCATCCCTTTTTATATCATCAGTGGTACGGTGATATACCTCTTCATGCCTTCAGTGGAACGTTGGTATGTGTTATCGTCAGTGGTACGGCGGTACATCTCTTTCATCGTCAGTGGTACGTCGATGAATCATCTCCTTTTATATCATCAGTGGTACGGTGGTTTATCTCTTTCATGCCTTCAGTAGAACGTTGGTATGTGTTATCGTCAGTGGTACGGCGGTACATCTCTTTCATCGTGAGTGGTACGTCGATGAATCATCTCTTTTTATATCATCAGTGGTACGGTGGTATACCTCTTCATGCCTTCAGTAGAACGTTGGTATGTGTTATCGTCAGTGGTACGGCGGTACATCTCTTTCATCGTCAGTGGTACGTCGATGATTTATCCCTTTTATATCATCAGTGGTACGGTGGTATATCTCTTTCATGCCTTCAGTAGAACGTTGGTATGTGTTATCATCAGTGGTACGGCGGTACATCTCTTTCATCGTGAGTGGTACGTCGATGAATCATCTCTTTTTATATCATCAGTGGTACGGTGGTATACCTCTTCATGCCTTCAGTAGAACGTTGGTATGTGTTATCGTCAGTGGTACGGCGGTACATCTCTTTCATCGTCAGTGGTACATCGATGAATTATCTCTTTTCATATCATCAGTGGTACGATGGTGTGATTTCTGATAACGGAAGATTGGCATTCTGATTCAGGATGCATACTTTCTCATCCCCAGTGAAAGAGGAAGTTCCCCTTTTCTCATCCCCAATGAAAGAGGATTCTATAACCTCTCTGACTCGAAGTGTTTTCCCCAGAGAAATTTCTTTCCCTACCAAAGTTTCATCTCTCCAACAAAGTCTTGCCTTCCCCAGCGGAGATTTGTCAGCAAGACATTTCTTTTCCCCAGTGGAGTACCTTTTACTCCCCAGTGTTGTCATGCTTTATTATCATCATATGCATTCATTAAACATTGCATTGCATCTTAGGATCAAAAATTGTGTTTTATATATTTAAGTCTCTTTGATTTTGTCAAAACGAAAATTTCCAATCATCGTATCTCCAAATCGAAGAAACTTAAATAGGGGCATCTGTCATACCCCAAATTTTGACCCTAAGATCCTATACCATCCATAGCCCAATCACTAATCAAGAGCTTCACTTGGAAGTTTTGTTTATGGTGTCGCACTCACCTCATCAATAAGAGGGACCATCAAGCACCAATGATTGTTTATCTTGTATGCATATTATACTAACCCAAATACCAAAAACATTGCTTTGTTTCTTTGTAGGCTTTTGTTTTGTAGGTACCAAGCCAAGACATGCAATAAACAAGGCATTTTTCAAGTTTTTGACTGATGAAATCGATTTCCCTACTGGGTAAATCGATTTCCCTGCAGCAATCTTCAACAAAATCACATTCTGGACAGCATGAAATCGATTTCCCTCCTGGGTAAATCGATTTCCCTAGTGTATTTTGCGCCAAATTCTCTTCTGGAACAGAGTGAAATCGATTTCACTCCTGGGGAAATCAATTTCCTTCAGGCGAAATTCAAAAAAAATAGAGAGGGAAGCTTGATTTGATTTTGGCACCTATTTTCTTTGACCATTTTTGTCATTTTACAAATTTCCCACCTCATCAAAGTAATTCCCTTCATTAATTCCATTTTAACCTCATTTTACCACTTTTTACCATTTAAATGCTACTTTAATCACCAATTAAACACAAGCTAATTACCAAATGCAAAAAGACCAAACTACCACTACTCTTGCTCTCATCCTATAAATAGAGCCCACTACTCTCTCATTTCTCAAGCTTTGAGAGCCAAAAAACCCCTTGCAATTTCTCTCCTCATCCCTACCAAATTCACCAAAGCTCTTTGTTCTTTCATAAAGTTTGTGAGTCACACCTTGAACCTCACAAACTTTGAGCTAAACCACCAACTATTTCACTCTTTTTTCTTCAATTGTTGAGAGATCAAGATTTGTGTTGGTGATTCTTGAAGTAGATCTAAGTTTTGTTCAAGATTTGGTAATTTTCTTCATCCTTTTTGTATATCACAATGTGATTCTTTGTTGTTTGTGTTCAATGCATCTTTGATGCTATATTGGTGCTATTTGTTGGTGATTTGATGGAAAATTCGTGCTCCAATTGATGTGTGATCATAAGGTGTTTGTATATTTGTTCAAGTCAAGTTTCATGCCTTTAAATGCTGTTTTTGCTGAAATTTACACTGAGGAAATCGATTTCCTTAAGGCTGAAATCGATTTCCTACTTAACGTAACTTGTTTTTTTGAAAACTGCACTATGGAAATCGATTTCCCCCTGCATGAAATCGACTTCCAGCAGACAGAATGTGGTTTTTTGCCTTTTTTGTGCTTGTTTTGGCTTCCTTCTTCCTACACTTCATTAATATCATTGGATCTAGGGTGTTGATAGGTTTGAAATGGCCTAATCCACTAAAATGGATGAATGATATTAATGATAGTGTGAGTTGATTATCTTTTGTGTTTTCATTCTTATTTTCATCTTTTTTTTTTGATCGATGAAAGTCTTAATATCTTGAGAATTCTATGGATTCTTGATGAAGACTAGATCAATTTGTTTTCATTCTTATCTTTTCATCTTATTTTTCTTTTGATCGATGAAAGTCTTAATATCTTGAGAATTCTATGGATTCTTGATGAAGACTAGATCAATTTGTTTTCATTCTTATCTTTTCATCTTATTTTTCTTTTGATCGATGAAAGTCTTAATATCTTGAGAATTCTATGGATTCTTGATGAAGACTAGATCAATTTGTTTTCATTCTTATCTTTTCATCTTATTTCCTTTTGATCGATGAAAGTCTTAATATCTTGAGAATTCTATGGATTCTTGATAAAGACTAGATCAATTTGTTTTCATTCTTATCTTTTTTCATCTTATTTTCTCTTGATCGATGAAAGTCTTGATATCTTGAGAATTCTATGGATTCTTGATAAAGGCTAGATCATTTCTTCTTCTCCTTCTTATTTCTTTTGATTGATAATCTTGATACATGGAGAGTTCTCCTACATTTGTCCCGACTCGATAAAAGATCAAATATGGAAGAGAATTGTATGCGGTTGATTTATGACTTATGGAAATTTATCGTGTAGTCGCTATGATTTTATCAAGCTTCTGATAAGTTTCCATTGACCTTAAATCCGAGTACATCATTCACTCACCATCGATCTTCATTACTAACTTTGATAACATACTTGACAAGTTTCAAGATGGTTATCTTTAACATCTAACAACTAACTTTAATTTCCGCCATTTATTATACCGCTCTTTATATTTCTCGCTTTATCGCTCTATTTTATCATTTTATCATATTTACATTCCGCCATTTTCTCTTTGTCCATTTGGACGTTTATAATTCCGCTATTTTCTCTTTGTCCACTTGGACATATGTTTATGCTTCCTCTATTTTCCTTTTGTCCACTTGGACCATACTTTACTTTTATGCTAAAACACTAATAAACAACCAAAATCTAAAAAACACATAAGGCTCTCTTTGGACTATTGGTTACTATCCCTAGCATTTTGGAGATTCGGACTTATGGACCTAGTGCCTCTGGACTCTTATTCTGTTATTACTCTGCTGTTATTCTGTCTGTCTGGCATTGGATTGTTGTCTGTTTGTATGTGCAGTTATTTCCTTGAAAGCCCTTGATGGTTAATTCCAAGGCATTGAGATAAGGATTTTACCCGAAAACAGCCGTTACTCTGCCCGATTTTCGTCAGAATCTTAATGTGCTTAATGAAAAGTGGTGCTAAGACAATAAGTTCATCTGGATCCCCCAAGTGTTAATGTGTTGGTATTGATAATTCTAAAGGATGGGAAATCTACCTTGACTCTTAATGTCAAGTGTTGGCTTCTTATTTCGGTTAGACCGTTCTTTTCCTTAGCTTTTATTTTACGCAATAGGATAGCCTCTTCATCTCCTCCCATTCTTAAATTTTCAAAATCTTCTCCCTTTTTCAAAAACTTTCTTATGTTTGCAAACCTTTTCAAAACCTTTTTTTCGAAAAATATCTTTCGCCCTTAGTGGCCTTTTTCTTCAAAGTTTAGACACCGTTAATTGTCGAAACGAGTGGTTATACCCCACGATTTTGAAATTGATTGATATAATGAGATCTTTTCCGCATGAGAGAGCTAGTGGCATACTCGTCGATTTTATCCGAGTTGGAGCCCTTCTTTCATTAGCGATGCAAAGAACTCGTTTGTTCTCATGCTCAAGATCAATGGCTGAGTATTTCTCTCCGACGACGATAAAGTGTTTATTCGTTTTTAAAATGTTTCCCTTTAAGCGGAACTACATTAGCTCTGACTTCTCCATTGCACCGAGGAGGTATGTAGGCCCAAAGCTAAACGCTTTGCCGAGCTTATTTTAAAAATAAAACAAACCGTTTTTTAGCACACACGACACAGATTTTCAAAAAGGTTCCTGTGGAGTACCACAGATATGAGGGGTTCTTTAAACCTTCCCCTCATATAATCAACACCCGTACCTGTGATCTCTTTCTTGTTTTAAAAACAAAACTTTGGGTTTTACGTTCTTTTCCCTTTTCCTTTGAAAAAATAAAGCGTGGTGGCGATTTCAAACGGAATATTGATTCGAGTCAATCCCATGGCTTCGATATCAGATTTTCCCCGCTACAGGTGCCTTGCGCGAAACTAGTCTGAAACAACAGATAACTTTGCGCCCTGACGCTAAAGTAATAATACATGAATTCAAAGTCGGCTCCCTCGTCTTGCGCAGAAATATGAAAGACTCACGCGAAGGAAAAGTCGCCCTAAATTGGGAAGGCCCCTATTGTGTCCAGAACAAGACGGTCAATGGAGCCTATTACCTCGAGAATTTACTCGGGAACAACTTACTCGACCGTGGAACTCTGAAAAACTTAGACAATATTATAGCTAAATCTACAGCTATTTCATCTGGCCAGACCGTTCAAAGGCATGGTGCTCGCCTGGAAAGGAAGTGCGTCATGGTACGAACGCAAACTTCCCAATTACATCGAAGTAGTACCCGTCGGCTGAACGCCCAACTCACAATGGGAAATGTTCACGCCACAAGCTCCAGGTCTTGATCATGACCTCGAGTTTGTTATCCGCCTAGATCCGATCTCAACCCCTTGACTCGTTCTCTACACAGTCAGATAACAACTAACGGTCGAGCAAACATGTAACACCCCGATTTACCGCGCATAATATTAATAAAATCAGAGTATAAAAATCATCATCAAAAACAATTCATCAAAACCAGGATGTCACATTTTCTTCATATTGCAAAAACAACTTCTTATAATCATAATAGATACATAACACGTATAAAGGGATGAACCAACCAAAACGATACAGTCTTCAAAAGAAACAACTTTCAATTACACAGCGGAATTCAACATATTCAATCTTAGAAATGTCATGAAATTTTAATCCAACAAAATCGGCTTCAAGCTTTAAACATACTTCAATAAGCAATTAAAATTTCAACAAGAAACAAATAGAAAATAATAACGTTCACCCCCCCGAGTGTTACATATCAGAGCGACAATCCTGACTCGATCTACTTGAAGGTAACTAGCCTTCATTCCTGATTACGTGCACGTTATCGACATAGGAGTAACATTCAAACATAAGGGGTGAGATATCTTACAATATAAAGGAATGCATGATAAATAATATAGGAGATATAAATCATACATAATTTCACCACTTCATACAACATTAGCATCGTTCCTCATTCAACAATAACTAATTCATTAACATATTATTACAACAAAATCATCCTCTTAATAACATAACAAAATCATCAACATGATATAACCACTTATTCATCATCGCAACGACTAAAAAGATGCAACTCGAAATGAGACTCGTTACAATGCACATGCATGTGGTACCAATGGAGCAGAACTCCCAACTTAATAACGGAGCAGAACTCCCAACTTAATAATTTCCAATTAATAGAGGCATCAACAAGGCATAAGCCTTCTACTTTAAAACAAGGCATAAGCCTTCAACTTTAAACTTTTTCCAATCAAGGCCAACTTACACAGCATGAGCTCCCAACTTTTATACTATGAATGCGACCACGTATGAATCGACTTTGGCATAAGCCTACAACTTGAATTTGCCAATTAATAGAGACAAAACAACAACATTAACAATTTTTCAACAACCACAACATAACAACGATAACAACAATCATCAACAATAGAATAACAATGACGGAAATTGCAACCACAAGGCATAAGCCTGTTAGAACAAGAATTGTTCTAACCAATATTCTTAGTTTTGATGATAACAATGTATATGAATTTTGTATAAGACAATATGGTACTCTAATCCTATGCATTTTCCATTTCAGGAAATATATAAAGAGTATGCACAATTCAGCGCAAGAAGCACTGACTCAGAAGGTTCAAGTATGCAACATCAGAACATGCTCTCGCAAGATATTTGAAGATGGTCAAGCAGAATCAGAACATGGTCTATTGAAGCATTAGAAGAATTTGAGTTCAGAAGCAGAAGCACAGAAGTTCTTATGGTATCACGCTAGAAGCACTTCAAAGTCAGGAGACAAGAAGATGCTCTGCACCAAGCTGTTTCACTCTGATTAATTCAAACGTTGTATCTACAAAGATCAGATCAGAAGCAAGTACAAGATGACAGGCTACGCCGACTGACAAAAGGAACGTTAGAAGCTATTAAAGGCAAAGTCAGTTAAAGCAGGAAAAGCAAGGCTCGAGGTAGTTGACAAAAGAGTGAAACATTAAATGCAATGCTGTTCGGATCACGCAACGCATTAAATGCTCCCAACGGTCATCTTCTCAAAACGCCTATAAATAGTGAAGTTCTGATCAGAAGCAAGTTTACCGAATTACGAACAACTCTTTCAAACTTGCTGAAACGCTGTTGATTCAAACTTCATCTTCAACCTCACTTCATTTGTAATATCTTAGTGAGATTTAAGCTTAGAACTTAAGAGAAATATCACAGTTGTGATTATAGCTTATTAAGAAGTATTGTAATACTCTTGTAAGAATTTGTTTTACATTAACTTGTAAAAGGTTCCTAGAGTGATCAAGGTGTGATCAGAATACTCTAGAAGACTTAGGGGGTATCTAAGTGGAAAACCATTGTAATCAAGGTTGATTAGTGGATTAAATCCTCAGGTGAGGTAAGTCACTCTAAGGGGGTGGACTGGAGTAGTTTCGTTAACAACGAACCAGGATAAAAATCATTGCGCAATTGTTTTTATCTTAAGAGTTTTTTGAAGTCACACTTATTCAAACCCCCACCCTTCTAAGTGTTTTTCTATCCTTCAATTGGCATCAGAGCGCCGGTTCTAAGGTGTAAGCACTTAACCGTGTTTAGAAAAGATTCAGAAAGAGAAAAACACATAGCTTAGATGGTCCGTGATACTCCAACACCTACATCTACATCTGGCTCTACTGAGCAATACAATGGAAATGGTAACAATGGTTACACTAGACCACCAGTATTCGATGGTGAAAACTTTGAATATTGAAAAGATAAACTCGAAAGTTACTTTCTTGGATTAGATGGTGACTTATGGGATCTTATGGTGGATGGTTACAAACATCCAGTGAAAGCTAGTGGAGTAAATCTGACAAGACAAGAAATGAGTGACGATCAAAAGAAGCAATTCAAAAATTATCACAAGTCAATGACTGTTTTGCTGAATGCTATCTCTCAGGCTGAATATGAGAAGATATCTAACAGGGAAACTACCCATGACATATATGAATCATTGAAAATGACTCATGAATGAAATGCCCAAGTTAAGGAGACTAAAGCTCTTGCTTTAATCCAGATATATGAAGCCTTCAAGATGGAGGATGATGAAAACATTGAAACAATGTTCTCAAGATTTCAAACTCTAACTCCTGGATTAAGAGTTCTTGACAAGGGATACACAAAGGTTGATAATGTCAAGAAGATCATCAGACGCTTGCCAAGAAGATGGGGTCTTATGGTAACTGCATTCAAAATTGCCAAGAACCTAAATGAAGTCTCTCTTGAAGAGTTGATCAGTGCTCTGAGGAGTCATGAAATTGAGCTAGATGCTAATGAACCTCAGAAGAAAGGTAAGTCTACTGCATTAAAATCTAAGTATAAAAAATGCACTAACGCTTTTCAGGCTGAAGAAGAAGATTTTGAAGAATCAGAATCAGAAGAAGAAGATGAACTGTCCATGATCTCCAGAAGGGTAAACCAACTCTAGAAAAGCAAGCATAGGAAGTTCAAGAACTTCAAAAGTTCTAAGAAGCTTGAAAAAGGAGAATCTTCTGGAAGCAGAAGATATGACAAGAAGAAGGTCACGTGCTTTGAATGAAATGAGCCAGGACATTACAAGAGTGAGTGTCCAAAGCTTCAGAAGGAGAAGCCCAGGAAGAAGTTTCATAAGAAGAAAGGTCTTATAGCAACTTGGGATGATTCAGATTCATCAGAATCAGAATCAGACTCTGAAGGAGAGCAGGCAAACATTGCGCTGATGGCCATAGTTGATGATGGATCAGAATCTACATCAGAATCAGATTCTAAAGAGGTATTTTTTGAAATATCTAGAGAAGAGTTAGTTTCCAGTTTAACGGAACTTCTGGAACTCAAGGATCATCTTAGTATCAAATACAAAAAGCTGAAAAAGCTATTTGAATCTGAAACTAAGAAGCTGGAAGTAAAAATTCTGAACTGAAGGAAAAAGTTTTAAAATTATCCAAAGATGTTGGATCTCCTTCTGACTCAGAAAAGTCTATTCCTAGTCTGAACCATATTCTTAAAGAATATGACTTTAGCTTTAGGAAGTTCTTATCTAGAGGTATTGGAAGAAGTCAACTTGCCTCTGTGATATATGCTGTTAGTGGAAACTAGAGAGTTGGCATAGGCTATGAGGGTGATACCCCATACAAACTTGAACCTGTAGATGATATGAAAATATCATACAAGCCATTGTATGATCAGTTCAAGTATGGTCACTCTCATGATATTAGGCTCACATCACATGCCAAAAGCTTTCACATTACACACACTAAGAAGCATGTGACACAACCTAGGAAATATCATGTAACTCAGAATAGAATTATCATGTTGTTCCTCCTGATAATTATCATGCTAAACCCAAGTTCAATCAGAACTTGAGGAGAACTAACAAGAAAGGACCCAAGAAAATGTGGGTACCTAAGGAAGAGATTATTCCCGTTGCAGATATCCTTGGCTGCAAAGAAGACAAAGGAAAGCATGTCACGGTACCTGGACTCTGGGTGCTCGCGACACATGACGGGAAGAAGGTCTATGTTCCAAGACCTGGTGCTTAAATCTGCTGGAGAAGTTAAGTTTGGAGGAGATCAGAAGGGCAAGATAATTGGCTCAGGAACTATAAGTACTGGTAACTCTCCTTTTATAACTAATGTTCTTCTGGTAGATGGATTAGCTCATAACTTATTGTCCATAAGTCAATTAAGTGACAATGGTTATGACATAATCTTTGATCAAAGGTCTTGTAAGGTTGTAAGTCAGAAGGATGGCTTAATCCTATTTACAGGCAAGAGAAAGAACAACATTTATAAGATTGATCTTCAGGATCTTAAGAATCAGAAGGTAACTTGTCTAATGTCTGTTAGCGAAGAGCAATGGGTCTGGCACAGAAGATTAGGCCATGCTAGTTTGAGAAAGATTTCTCAGATTAACAAACTAAATCTGGTCAGAGGACTCCCTAATCTGAAATACAAATCAGATGCTCTTTGCGAAGCATGTCAAAAAGGGAAGTTTTCCAAACCTGCATTCAAGTCTAAGAATGTTGTCTCTTCCTCTAGGCCGCTAGAACTTCTGCATATTGATCTGTTTGGCCCAGTCAAAACAGCATCTGTCAGAGGGAAGAAATATGGATTAGTCATCATAGATGATTATAGTCGCTAGACATGGGTAAAGTTCTTGAAACACAAGGATGAGTCTCATTTAGTGTTCTTTGAATTCTGCTCTCAGATCCAATCTGAGAAAGAGTGTAAAATCATAAAGGTCAGAAGTGATCATGGTGGCGAATTTGAGAACAGATTCTTTGAGGATTACTTCAAGGAAAATGGTATTGCCCATGATTTCTCTTGCCCTAGAACTCCACAGCAAAATGGAGTTGTAGAGCGAAAGAATAGGACTTTACAAGAAATGGCCAAAACCATGATCAATGAAACCAATATGGCTAAGCATTTCTGGGCAGAAGCAATAAACACTGCATGTTATATTCAGAATAGAATCTCTATTAGACCTATTCTTAATAAGACTCCTTATGAATTGTGGAAGAACATAAATCCCAACATTTCATATTTTCATCCTTTAGGATGTGTTTGTTTTATTCTGAATACTAAAGATCATCTGAGTAAGTTTGATTCTGAGGCACAAAAGTGTTTCCTTCTTGGATATTCTGAACGCTCTAAAGGCTACAGAGTATACAATACTGAAACATTGATTGTTGAGGAATCAATCAATATCATATTTGATGATAAGCTTGGTCTTGAAAAGTCAAAGCAGTTTGAGAATTTTGCAGATATAGATATCTCAATTTCAGAAGCTGAAGAACCAAGAAGCAAAGTATCAGAAGCTGAAGAACCCAGAAGCAAAGGATCAGAAGATCAAGTTGTTGCTTCTTTAGAGAATCTCAGAATTTCTGAAGAGCCAACTGTCAAAAGATCTTCTAAACTCTACTCTGCTCACCCAGAAGATGGTACTCATGGAAAGAAAGAAGATCCTATCAAAACAAGAGCATTCCTTAAGAACAATGCAGAATGTCAATTAGGTCTTGTTTCTCTGATCGAGCCAACTTCTGTTGATCAAGCTCTAGAAGATGCAGACTGGATAATTGCCATGCAAGAAGAATTAAATCAGTTTACAAGGAATGATGTGTGGGATCTTGTTCCTAGACCAAAAGGATTTAACATCATTGGTACGAAGTGGGTCTTCAGAAACAAGCTAAGCGAAAAGGGAGAAGTTGTAAGAAATAAAGCCAGACTGGTGGCTCAGGGCTATAGTCAGCAAGAAGGTATTGACTATACAGAAACCTTTGCACCAATGGCCAAGTTAGAATCTATTCGCTTATTGATTTCCTTTGCCACTCAACATAACATCCCTCTATATCAGATGGATGTTAAGAGTGCCTTTTAAATGGTTATATAGATGAGGAAGTCTATGTCCACCAACCTCCTGGTTTTGAAGACTCTAAGTCTCCAGATCATGTTTTTAAACTAAAGAAATGATTATACGGATTGAAGCAAGCTCCTAGAGCTTGGTATGAAAGATTAAGTTCTTTCCTTCTGGATAATGGTTTCACAAGAGGAAAAGTGGATACTACTCTCTTTTGTAAAACCTTTAAAAAGGATCTTTTAATTTGCCAAATTTATGTTGATTACATTATCTTTGGAACATCTAATGCTACACATGGAAAGGAGTTTGCTAAGTGTATGCAGGATGAGTTTGAAATGAGCATGATGGGAGAACTCAAGTATTTTCTTGGGATCCAGATCAATCAAACATCAGAAGGAACGTATGTTCATCAAACCAAGTATGTGAAAGAACTTCTGAAGAAGTTTAATCTTTCTGAAAGCAAATAAGCAAAGACTCCTATGCATCCAACGTGTATCTTAGGTAAGGATGAGGTAAGTAAGAAGGTAGATCAGAAGTTGTACAGAGGTATGATTGGATCTCTTCTATATCTTACTGCTTCTAGACCTGATATTTTATTCAATGTGTGTCTGTGTGCAAGATTCCAATCAGATCCTAGAGAATCTCACTTAACAGTTGTTAAGAGAATTCTGAGGTATCTGAAAGGTACTACTAATGTTGATTTAGTCTACAGAAGATCTAAAGAATACAACTTAGTAGGATTTTGTGATGTTGATTACGCTAGAGATAGAATTGAAAGAAAGAGTACTTCTGGAAGTTGTCAATTTCTTGGAAGTCATCTGATCTCCTAGTACAGCAAGAAGCAAGCTACAATTGCCCTTTCCACAACAGAAGCAGAATATGCTGCTGCTGCTGGGTGTAGTACACAGATGCTCTAGATGAAGAGTCAGCTAGAAGATTATCAGATATATGAGAGTAACATTCCTATCTTCTGTGATAATACTTGTGCTATTTGTTTGTCTAAGAAACCAATCTTACATTCCAAAGCTAAACATATTGAGATCAAACATCATTTCATTAGGGACTATGTTCAGAAGGGTGTTCTATCTTTGAACTTTGTTGAGACATACCATCAATGGGATGATATCTTTACAAAACCCCTTGTTGAAGATAGGTTTAAGTTCATTCTGAAGAATATCAGTATGGATTTATGCCCAGAATGAGAAGATGAGAAGTTCTGACGTTTGGATTAGTTCTGAAATGATTTTGTTTTATCTTCTTATAAGAAGTTCTGATGTTGATCAATTAGAAGTTCTTATTCTGTTATTACTAACGTTTTATTATCTAAGTTTATTCAGAATCTCTTTTAAAGCAAAACAGCTCTCACCAGCTTTTCTAGAAGATGAACACGTGTTCACTCTATTTGGACAAGTACGTGTGCAGTTGAGGAGACGTCGCCCTAGGTAACTATGCAAATCATTTCAAATATTACGTTATCTCTCCTAACGTCATTTCTCATTAAATGCATTTGATTCTATGTTTTTTTCTGTAATCTTGTTCATTCAAACGCATATTGCATTTCATTTCAAATCCGTCTCTATATAAACTCATCTCCATAGCAATTCATCTCTTTACATTTTCTCTCTTCATTCATTGTCTCTTTCATTCATCTCTCTCTTTCTCGTTTTTGCATAAACCCTAGTTTCTAAACCGAATCTCAGAGTGAATTCATGCTTCCATCCTCAAGTAATCAAAACAAGATGTTTTCTGCACATCTTGTTTAACACAAATATGGATATCATCCCTTGAAGACTTGTTCTATTCCATATGATGAACTGGAAGTTCTATGCGAAACAATGGTGGATTTTGAAAATCTGTTGGAACATGATTTCAAAACCAAGGTTGCAATGGTGGTACAAGGTTGGTCAAACTACTTTGAAAGATTGGTTAGACTAGTTTATCCTCTCTTGGTCATGGATTTCTAGAGTCATGCAACAATTACTCCAACTTCTATCATCTCCTTCATATTAGGACATGAAGTTTTTGTGACTGAGAAGATGATAAAGAAGCTGTATGGTCTCGATGACTCAGATGGAACCACAGGTGCTCTTCCTGGTAGAGGTGATTGGGAGAAAGTTGATAAAGAATTGTCTTCCTCTGGATCTGCATCTCATCAAACTACTGTTAGAACAAGATTTGTTCTTATCAATTATCTTAGTTTTGATGATAACAATAATATGAATTTTGCTTAAGATAATATGGTACTCTAATCCAATGCAATTTCCCTTTCAGGAAATATATAAAGAGTACGCATAATTCAGCGCTCAGAAGATGTGTCTCAAATGGTTCAGCATGCAACATCAGAACATGGTCTGGCAAGACATCAGAAGATGGTCGAAGCAGAATCAGAACATGGGTCTATGGAAGCATCAGAAGAACATGAGATCAGAAGCACTGAAGATCAGAAGATGGTATCACGCTCAGAAGCACTTCAAGGTCAGAAGATCAGAAGATGCTTTGCACCAAGCTGTTTGACTCTGATGATATTCAAACGTCGTATTCACAAACATCAGATCAGAATGAAGTACACGTGGCAGACTACGCTGACTGACAAAAGGAACGTTAAAGCTACTAAAGGCTACGTCAGTAGACACAGCGTGAACAAGGCTCGAGGTAGTTGACAAAAGCGTATAACATTAAATGCAAAGCTGTACGGAACACGCAAAGCATTAAATGCATTCAACGGTCATCTTCTCAACGCCTATAAATATGAAGTTCTGATGAGAAGCAAGGTTAACGATCCTGAACAAAGACAATTCAAATTAACTTGCTGAAACGCTGTTCAAATCAAAAGCTCAGAATCTTCATCTTCATCAAAGCTCACTACATTGCTGTTGTAATATCTTAGTGAGATTAAGCTTAAATTGTAAGAGAAATATCACAGTTGTGATTATCGCTTTTAAGAAGCATTTGTAAACTCTTGAATAGATTACATTAAGTTGTAAGGAACTAGAGTGATCAGTTGATCAGTATACTCTAGGAAGTCTTAGCAGTTGGCTGAGCAGGAAGTCTTGGCAGTTGGCTGAGCAGGAAGTCTTGGCAGGTGGCTGAGCAGGAAGTCTTGGCAGTTAGCTGAGCAGAAAGTCTTAGGAGTGAACTAAGCCTAGAGTGATCGTGTTGATCAGTAGACTCTAGAAAAGTCTTAGGAGTGAACTAAGCAGTTGTTCCTGGAGTGATCAGGTTGTGATCAGAAGACTCTGGAAGACTTAGTTGCGGCTAAGTGGAAAACCATTGTAATCCGTGCGATTAGTGGATTAAATCCTCAGTTGAGGTAAATCATCTCTGCGGGGGTGGACTGGAGTAGCTTCGTTAACAGCGAACCAGGATAAAAATAATTGTGCATTTTATTTTTATCGCTCAAGATTTAAAGTCACACTTATTCAATCCCCCCTTTCTAAGTGTTTTTCTATCCTTCAATTGGCATCAGAGCGCCGGTTCTAAGGTGCAAGCACTTAACCGTGTTTAGAAAAGATTCAGGAAGAGAAAAACGCTTCATTTAAAAGATGGTTGATGAAAGTGAAAGGACTATACCTACACCTGCATCTACATCTGGCTCTGCTGAGCAATACAACGGTAACAATGGTTATACTAGACCGCCGGTATTTGATGGTGAAAACTTTGAATACTGGAAAGATAAACTGGAAAGTTACTTTCTGGGTCTAGATGGTGATCTATGGGATCTTCTGATGGATGGTTACAAACATCCAGTAAATGCCAGAGGCGTGAAGCTGTCAAGGCAAGAAATGAATGATGATCAAAAGAAGCTTTTCAGGAATCATCATAAATGTAGAACTGTTTTGCTGAATGCTATCTCTCATGCTGAGTATGAGAAGATATCTAACAGGGAAACGGCCTATGACATATATGAGTCCTTGAAAATGACTCATGAAGGAAATGCTCAAGTCAAGGAGACAAAAGCTCTTGCCTTAATCCAGAAGTATGAAGCCTTCAAGATGGAGGATGATGAAGACATTGAAAAGATGTTTTCGAGATTTCAAACTCTGACTGCTGGATTGAGAGTTCTTGACAAAGGATACACCAAGGCTGATCATGTGAAGAAGATCATCAGAAGCTTACCCAGAAGATGGGGTCCTATGGTGACTGCATTCAAGATTGCAAAGAATCTGAATGAAGTTTCTCTGGAAGAGCTTATCAGCGCCTTGAGAAGTCATGAAATAGAGCTGGACGCAAATGAGCCTCAAAAGAAAGGTAAGTCTATTGCATTAAAATCAAATATCAAGAAATGCACTAACGCTTTTCAGGCCAGAGAAGAAGATCCTGAAGAATCAGAATCTGAAGAAGAAGATGAACTGTCCATGATTTCCAGAAGGCTAAATCAACTCTGGAAGACCAAGCAAAGGAAGTTCAGAGGCTTCAGAAGTTCAAGGAAATTTGAACGTGGAGAATCTTCTGATGAAAGAAGATTTGACAAGAAGAAGGTCATGTGCTATGAATACAATGAGCCTGGACACTACAAGAATGAATGTCCAAATCTTCAAAAGGAAAGTCCCAAGAAAAAGTTTCATAAGAAGAAAGGTCTTATGGCAACCTGGGATGAGTCAGAAGATGATTCAGAAGATGAGCAGGCCAACTGTGCGCTGATGGCGACAGAAGATGATGGATCAGAATCTACATCAGAATCAGATTCTGAAGAGGTATTTTCTGAACTTACTAGAGATGAGTTAGTTTCCGGTCTAACTGAACTTCTGGAACTCAAGTCTCAGATTAGTCTCAAATACAAAAAGCTGAAAAAGCAATTTGAATTTGAAACAAAGAAGCTTGAGTTGGAGAATTCTGAATTAAAAGAAAAACTTTTAAAATTATCCAATAATGTTGGATCTCCTTCTGATTCAGAAAAATCCACTCCTAGTCTGAACCATATTCTGAAAGAATATGATTTAAGTTTCAGAAAGTTCTTATCTAGAAGTATTGGCAGAAGTCAGCTAGCTTCTATGATATATGCTGTGTCTGGAAACAAAAGAGTTGGCATTGGTTATGAGGGTGAAACCCCATACAAACTTGAACCTGTTGATGAAATGAAAATTACATACAAGCCATTGTATGATCAGTTCAAGTATGGCCACTCTCATGATATTAGGCACACTTCACATGCACAAAGTTTTCACATTACACACACTAAGAAGCATGTGACACAACCTAGGAAATATCATGAAACTCACATTAAGAATTATCATGCTGTTCCTCTTATTGATTATAATGTCAAACCCAAGTTCAATCAGAACTTGAGAAAATCTAACAAGAAAGGACCCAAAAAGATGTGGGTACCTAAGGATAAGATTATTCCTATTGCAGATATCCTTGGCTGCAAGAAGGACAAAGCACAACATGTCATGGTACCTGGACTCTGGATGCTCGCGACACATGACAGGAAGAAGGTCTATGTTCCAAGACCTGGTGCTTAAGTCTGGAGGAGAAGTCAAGTTCGGAGGAGATCAGAAGGGCAAGATAATTGGCTCTGGAACTATAAAGTCTGGTAACTCTCCTTCCATTTCTAATGTACTTCTTGTAGAAGGATTAACACATAACCTTTTATCTATCAGTCAATTAAGTGACAATGATTATGATATAATCTTTAATCAAGAGTCTTGCAAGGCTGTAAATCAGAAGGATGGCTCAATCCTATTTACAGGCAAGAGGAAGAACAACATTTATAAGACAGATCTGCAAGATCTTATGAGTCAGAAGGTGACTTGTCTTATGTCTGTTTCTGAAGAGCAGTGGGTCTGGCACAGAAGATTAGGTCATGCTAGTTTGAGAAAGATCTCTCAGATTAACAAACTGAATCTTGTCAGAGGACTCCCTAATTTGAAATTCCAATCAGATGCTCTTTGTGAAGCATGTCAGAAGGGCAAGTTCTCCAAACCTGCATTCAAGTCTAAGAATGTTGTTTCTACCTCTAGGCCATTAGAACTCTTGCACATTGATCTGTTTGGCCCAGTCAAAACAGCATCTGTCAGAGGAAAGAAATATGGATTAGTCATCGTAGATGATTATAGCCGCTGGACATGGGTAAAATTCTTGAAACACAAGGATGAGACTCATTCAGTGTTCTTTGATTTCTGCATTCAGATTCAATCTGAAAAAGAGTGTAAAATCATAAAGGTCAGAAGTGATCATGGTGGTGAATTTGAGAACAAATCCTTTGAAGAATTCTTCAAAGAAAATGGTATTGCCCATGATTTCTCTTGTCCTAGAACTCCACAGCAAAATGGGGTTGTAGAACGAAAGAATAGGACTCTTCAAGAAATGGCCAGAACCATGATCAATGAAACCAATATGGCTAAGCATTTCTGGGCAGAAGCAATAAACACTGCATGTTATATTCAGAATAGAATCTCTATCAGACCTATTCTTAATAAGACTCCCTATGAATTGTGGAAGAATAAAAAGCCCAACATTTCATATTTCCATCCTTTTGGATGTGTGTGCTTTATTCTAAACACTAAAGATCATCTTGGTAAGTTTGATTCCAAAGCTCAAAAGTGTTTCCTTCTTGGATATTCTGAACGCTCAAAAGGCTACAGAGTATACAATACTGAAACATTGGTTGTAGAAGAATCAATCAATATCAGGTTTGATGATAAGCTTGGTTCTGAAAAACCAAAGCAAGTTGATAATTTTGCAGGTTGTGATATTGACATATCAGAAGCTGTTGAGCCAAGAAGCAACGCATCAGAAGCAGAGCTTCTCAGAAGCAAAGAATCTGAAGATCAAGTATCAGCTTCTCTGGAGGATCTAAGTATTTCTGAAGAACCATCTGTCAGAAGATCATCCAGACTCATCTCTGGTCATTCAGAAGATGTCATTCTTGGAAAGAAGGATGATCCAATCAGAACAAGAGCATTCCTTAGAAACAATGCAGACTGTCAATTAGGTCTTGTATCTTTGATCGAGCCAACTTCTGTTGATCATGCTCTAGAAGATCCAGACTGGATAATTGCTATGCAAGAAGAACTAAATCAGTTTACAAGGAATGATGTTTGGGATCTTGTTCCTAGACCAGATGGATTCAATATAATCGGTACAAAATGGGTCTTCAGAAACAAGCTCAGTGAGAAAGGCGAAGTGGTAAGGAACAAAGCCAGACTGGTGGCTCAGGGTTACAGTCAGCAAGAAGGGATTGACTACACAGAAACCTTTGCACCAGTGGCCAGGTTAGAATCTATTCGTCTATTAATTTCTTTTGCCACTCAACATAACATCACTCTCTATCAGATGGATGTTAAGAGTGCCTTCTTAAATGGTTATATAGATGAAGAAGTTTATGTCCATCAACCTCCGGGTTTTGAAGACTCTATGTCTCCTAATCATGTTTTTAAACTTAAGAAATCATTGTATGGATTGAAACAGGCTCCCAGAGCTTGGTATGAACGCTTAAGTTCTTTCCTTCTAGATAATGGTTTCACTAGAGGAAAAGTGGACACTACTCTCTTTTGTAAAACCTTTGAAAAGGATATTTTAATTTGTCAAATATATGTAGATGATATTATTTTTGGAACATCTAATGCTACACTTGGAAAGGAGTTTGCTAAGTCTATGCAGGCTGAGTTTGAAATGAGCATGATGGGAGAACTCAAGTATTTCCTTGGAATACAAATAAATCAAACATCAGAAGGAACGTATGTTCACCAAACCAAGTATGTGAAGGAACTTCTGAAGAAGTTTAATCTTCTAGACTGCAAAGAAGCCAAAACTCCTATGCATCCAACATGCATCCTAGGTAAGGATGAGGTAAGTAAGAAGGTAGATCAGAAGCTATACAGAGGTATGATTGGATCTCTTCTATATCTGACTGCTTCTAGACCTGACATTCTGTTCAGTGTTTGTTTGTGTGCTAGATTCCAATCAGATCCTAGAGAATCTCATTTAACTGCTGTTAAGAGAATTCTAAGGTATCTGAAAGGTACTACTAATGTTGGTTTAGTTTACAGAAAATCTAAAGAATACAACTTAGTAGGATTCTGCGATGCTGATTATGCTGGAGACAGAATTGAAAGAAAAAGTACTTCAGGAAGTTGCCAATTTCTTGGAAGTCACTTAATCTCCTGGTACAGCAAGAAGCAAGCAACCATTGCTCTATCAACCACAGAAGCAGAATATGTCGCAGCTGCTGGTTGTAGTACACAGATGCTCTGGATGAAGAGTCAGTTAGAAGATTATCAGATATTTGAGAGTAACATTCCTATATTCTGTGATAATACTTCTGCTATATGTTTATCTAAGAATCCTATTCTTCATTCAAAAGCTAAACATATTGAGATAAAACATCATTTCATAAGGGACTATGTTCAGAAGGGTGTTATTTCTTTAAACTTTGTTGATACAGACCATCAATGGGCTGATATCTTTACAAAACCCCTGGCTGAAGATAGGTTTAAGTTCATCTTGAAGAACATCAGTATGGATTTATGCCCAGAATGAGAAGATGAGAAGTTCTCATGTATGAGTATCTTCTGAAATGAATGAGGAACGTTTTTTTTTAATCAGAAGTTCTGATTGAAATCTTTTAGAAATTATGATTCGGTTATTACTAACGTTTCATTGTCTAAGTTGATTCAGAACCTCTTTTAAAGCAAAACAGCTGTTACGTTTTATCTCGGGATGGTAAACCTGTCGTTACTATTCATGGATAAGCGCGCGTGCAGTTGAAGGGACGCCGACCATAGGTAACTGTGCCAGTCACGTCTTTTGTCTTTATTATCTCTCCTCACGTCACGTAACATTAAATGCTAGTCATCATTCGTTTCACTTTATTTTCTTTTAAATACTCTTCAAAATTTTTTTTGGTTTCCTATCTTTTTGTTTTCCTCTTAAAAGTTTTCTCTCTCTCTCTCTCTCTCGGTTTTCATTTCTTCTCTCAAAACCTAGCGTTCATCCTAAGCCTGTTGAAGCTCCATGACTCAAAGGCGACAGATCTCTGTGCATCTCGGGATGGCTCTTCTAATACCTCTCAAGTCAGATCCTTCTTTGATGTTGTTATCAACTTTCATCCAAAGACAGAAGACTTTCTTGAGTTGTGGGAAGATATACTCAACTTCTATGTTGAGTTTCTTGACCGAATGTTGTATTTTTTAATTTTTTGTAGTCATTTCCTCTTTGGAAATTCTACTTTGTATTTTTCTTTTCCTTGCTGCTTCTGTTTTTTTTTGTATTTGCTAGGAATGTTTTTCTGCTTGTTAAACATAGGAACCTTTTGTAATATCTTGTGATTATCAATGAAAAAGTTTCTTTGTGTTTTACATTCCAGTAAATGTTTTCTTTTGTCGTTTTATACATCTGAATTTTTTTTATATTCTTTTTGATGTTATGACCAAAAGGGGGAGAAGATAAATGATAAATGATTTGATTAAATCTATCAGTTGCTGGGTAAAGGCTCCCACACATTCACTAACAAGAACTGCAAGTTCTATATGGTTTAAGTGTTTTGCAGGTACAGAGAAGTGAAGTGAATCTTCAAAGCAAACACTAGAAGCAAAACCATGGAAACTGAAGCAAGCTGAGTGCTGTCAAGCTTCAGAGATCAGAAGCAAGAAAGAAGAATGAATCAGAAGCACTGATAATAGAATTTGAATATCATTGTCTATCCTGTTATGACAAAATTCTATTTGCCCTGATACATATAATGTTATGGCTCTGATACATTATTTGCTCTGATACATGTTTTTAGCCTAAATGCTCTGATACATTTGGCTCTGATACATATCATGTATCTGAATATACATTTTATGTTCTAACTCGTTCATGCTGACTTTTGTCGTTTAGTTTTTTGTTCTGTAACATTTCAGGATGTAGAGATGCTCAGATGATGCTCTGGTACATTCAACAATGTTCTGATACAAATCTAGCATGAAGTGATGTTGGTGGACATTCAAAGTTCTGAAGCTATCCGAGGGAAGCAGAAATCAGAAGATGTGAATGCTCCAAAAGATCCAGGAAATTCAAGTTCTGAAGCTGTCCTGAATGGAAGCAGAAATCAGAAGCTGTGAATGTTCTGAAGATCAAAGAAACTCAAGTTCTGAAGCTGTCCTGAATGGAAGCAGAAGTCAGAAGCTGTGAGTGTTCTAAGGATCTAAAGAAATTCAAGTTCTGAAGCTGTCCAATGGAAGCAGAAGTCAGAAGCTATGAATTCTCTGAAGGCAGAAGCTTATATGATCGTCTCTACCGAAATAATCAGGGAAGTCTTTTATCAAAGTTCTTCGAGTATTTATTTCAGGGGGAGATTATTTATCTCAGGGGGAGATTGTTAATCTCAGGGGGAGACATATTCATATGCTTATGCTATAGCTGTGTAATTTGTCTTTTGCCGTCTACTCTTTCTGATCGCAAATTCATATCATTTATATATGTTTTTGTCATCATCAAAAAGGGGGAGATTGTTAGAACAAGATTTGTTCTTATCAATTATCTTAGTTTTGATGATAACAATAATATGAATTTTGCTTAAGATAATATGGTACTCTAATCCAATGCAATTTCCCTTTCAGGAAATATATAAAGAGTACGCATAATTCAGCGCTCAGAAGATGTGTCTCAAATGGTTCAGCATGCAACATCAGAACATGGTCTGGCAAGACATCAGAAGATGGTCGAAGCAGAATCAGAACATGGGTCTATGGAAGCATCAGAAGAACATGAGATCAGAAGCACTGAAGATCAGAAGATGGTATCACGCTCAGAAGCACTTCAAGGTCAGAAGATCAGAAGATGCTTTGCACCAAGCTGTTTGACTCTGATGATATTCAAACGTCGTATTCACAAACATCAGATCAGAAGGAAGTACACGTGGCAGACTACGCTGACTGACAAAAGGAACGTTAAAGCTACTAAAGGCTACGTCAGTAGACACAGCGTGAACAAGGCTCGAGGTAGTTGACAAAAGCGTATAACATTAAATGCAAAGCTGTACGGAACACGCAAAGCATTAAATGCATTCAACGGTCATCTTCTCAACGCCTATAAATATGAAGTTCTGATGAGAAGCAAGGTTAACGATCCTGAACAAAGACAATTCAAATTAACTTGCTGAAACGCTGTTCAAATCAAAAGCTCAGAATCTTCATCTTCATCAAAGCTCACTACATTGCTGTTGTAATATCTTAGTGAGATTAAGCTTAAATTGTAAGAGAAATATCACAGTTGTGATTATCGCTTTTAAGAAGCATTTGTAAACTCTTGAATAGATTACATTAAGTTGTAAGGAACTAGAGTGATCAGTTGATCAGTATACTCTAGGAAGTCTTAGCAGTTGGCTGAGCAGGAAGTCTTGGCAGTTGGCTGAGCAGGAAGTCTTGGCAGGTGGCTGAGCAGGAAGTCTTGGCAGTTAGCTGAGCAGAAAGTCTTAGGAGTGAACTAAGCCTAGAGTGATCGTGTTGATCAGTAGACTCTAGAAAAGTCTTAGGAGTGAACTAAGCAGTTGTTCCTGGAGTGATCAGGTTGTGATCAGAAGACTCTGGAAGACTTAGTTGCGGCTAAGTGGAAAACCATTGTAATCCGTGCGATTAGTGGATTAAATCCTCAGTTGAGGTAAATCATCTCTGCGGGGGTGGACTGGAGTAGCTTCGTTAACAGCGAACCAGGATAAAAATAATTGTGCATTTTATTTTTATCGCTCAAGATTTAAAGTCACACTTATTCAATCCCCCCCCTTTCTAAGTGTTTTTCTATCCTTCAACTACTTCTTTGAATCCTTCCTATAGAGTTTGGGCTGAGATTATTCAGGGATCTCTTTGATGGGTCTGTAACGTATAGCCTAAATATAGTACTGCAAGTGCACTAGTGTTAAGGTGCTTATCTAAGGTGAACAGTAATATTGTTGTGAGTGCAGTGCAACAAGGTGAGTGTGCAAAGTGAATAACAGATTAAAGCGATAGGTTGGAATGTAAATCATGACACCAGACTATGTTCCAGACATGCATAAGTGAAACGACTCATGGGGCACTATTTTCCATTCGTAACAAAGAACAAATTTAACAGGAACTTGTAGCTTTTGGCTACTAAGAACCGGATTTACTCTTTAATTTAACTTCCTTTATTGTCACGTATAAAGGGTGCCTTCCGCATTAAAGCAGTAAATCTATTTTTAAGAAATTGATAGTTTTGACTTAACAGAAAAGTGATTTTACCTGGAAAGATTAACTTAAAGAGACTCTAGTCTTTTGACCAAGAGTCAGATTTCAAACCTACAAACGCGTCCGAAAATAGTTTCAAAATCGTTTTCTAAAAAGAGTTAATGACTCCTATTTAACCAACCAAATCGCTTTCGCTTCTTTTGCTTGGTTAAACAATAATCAAGTCTATCTTTGATATGGACGGCTTTCGATCTTACCCAATAAACATTTAAAAGCATAAGTTGACTCAAGTTAAAAGTAAAACATCCCTAGAGTATTTTCACTAACACTACAATTAGAACTCAGACATGATCACAATCATTACATTCAAACCTTGATGGTTTAGCCAGACATAGTAATTGCGAGTCTATAACACATGTAGACTATGGTAAGTGCGTTTAGAGTCTATAAAACCCGTAGACTATGGTAAGTGCGTTTAGAGTCTATAAAACGTGTAGACTATGGTAAGTGCGTTTAGAGTCTATAAAACGTGTAGACTATGGTAAGAGTAGGAAAATAAATAAAGCAAGTAAATTGAACCTTACTCCGATCGGAGATTGAATCTTGATAAAAAGTGAAGGCTTGTATGATAAACTTCAACCAAAGTGCCCCAAAACTAGATTACAACTCAATCTACACCGTAGTAACTCCCCGATGTGAAGAGGTTACTACTTTACAGATACTGATGGTATATGGCTTAAGTTTATACTAAGCTTGGATAAAAAACGAAAAATGAAAAACTAACTATATATATAGTGGATTCTGGATCAGCGTAAAGACAGGAGATCCCCTCAACTCCTTGTTGGCGGGAGTCTATTTGTGAAGGTCGCGGGCGCAGCAGCTCCACTGCGGGCGCGGTGAGAAGTAACGGACATGATCGTGTGATCGTGGCAGTTGGCTCCATCATGAAGTGGGCCACGTCATCGCGTCCCCTATAGCTGGCGCGGTGCAGAACGCCATAAGCACAATTCTTCGTGAAAAACTCTATTTTCTTGGCGTTTGGGCTCGTTTCTTCACTAGAGGCTCCGAAAGGTCAAGAATCCTGAAAACAAAGGAAATACAAGCATAATACGAGATAAAGATAATAAAAGCTAAGGAAAACATGTGATATTCGAGCCAAAAACATAGTGCAATTCATTGTGATCAAATCCTCCCACACTTAGACTCTTGTTTGTCCTCAAGCAACAACTCTAAAAAGTAGAGAAAAAAAGGGAAGTTCTGGTGTTTACAGGTTTTGGGCAAAGAGGGTTTCTAAGTTCAAGTAAAGGTGTGTTGCTAGGCACTAGTTATCCGAACTAAGGTTATTGTGGCAACACTAAACGCAAGAATGCGAACATAGGCCTCATAAGTATACAGACCGACCCCTAATATCCTACTATGCTAAGACTCTTTTTAGTACGAGGTCCTTTTTCATTCGGGTGCAATCACATTAAGCCTGTTATCCGTACGTACTCATGGTATAGTGACCGGTTAGTGACTCTGATCTCAAGTAACGGGGCTCTAGTACAAGAGTTGGTGTAACCCCTTTATTTTTACCCATTTGAAGTTGTGGGGGATCGGACCGTAGTCCTCCCTACCAAGTCCAGCACCAGATACCTCTGGACCAACTACAACGGGTGTGCCTTTTATAATAATAATTTTTTTCTTTTGTTTTTATTGATGTTTACAACAATCTCGAGTTAAATAATCTTGTGAGGATTACCCAACTCATAGTTGCACACATATATATATTTTTTTTTTTACTTTTATTAGGCTATAGAGATCATTCACTTATATTCATCAATCCTATACTTAGAGCATGCTTAGGCCGGAGCCGACTGCTAAGATAAACTACTTAGGGACCTATATGCACATATTTTCGTGTTATAGCACAATGGGAAAAAAGTTCTAATCTAATATTTCATAAAGCTTAAGGTGCTAAAACAATAACAATTTTTCGAAGAAAACGAGTGCCTAAGATAAAACAAACCTATCTAGAACCTGTCTCATAGCCCAAATCCTTAAAAACAACCATAATTTCCTTTGTAAAATAAAATTTTGTAAGTCTAAAGGTGGGGGAAAAGGTATACACTACGCATAAGGACTCGTCTATCACATGCATTTTATTGTTAACTAAGAAAGCAAAAACATACTGAAGGGAAATGAAAGCAAGAAATAAAAGCGATAAATGCTCCTCCCACACTTAAATCGGACATTGTCCCCAATGTTCCAATATAAGGAAGGTAGGAGGTACCTGAAATGCTAGTGGGGGCCAATAGCTCCCTCACCGTCCTGGTCGGTACGGTCGGAACGACAGCTACGGCTACGACAGCGACGCTCTCTTCCCAATGCTAGCTTCTCCATCCTTTCTGTCACAACGACACTTGCCGCTTGTAGCTCTGGTGTCCTACCCAGGAGGGTACATTGGGTAGCTTCCATCAGACAGTAGTGACTAGAATATGTGGTCTGGTGACGGTGCTGCTCATTTTGAAAGCCAGCTGACTTTCCATAATGGTTTGTAGAGAGCGGGCATTTTGCACCTGGGATGCTTGCATGAATGCCATGTTATCGGCCACCTGTTGCTTCATGGTAGCCAGGAGGGTATCCCTCTGGGCCTCACGGGCCATATGCTCACGCCACATGTCCTCAGTGACATGGAAAGTGGGAGCAGTACCTGCATGAGGGTTAGAAGAAGAGGGTGCAGTGTGTGATGGTGAAAAGTGGGGTGGTTCCTGTGTCCGGTAGTCGAACTCATCATCAATGTTGTTACCCTCATCAATAGGTAGATTTGGGGGCAATGGACCAATAAAGGCTGGGGCATTTATATCATAGGTCCACTTGCGCTCAAATCTGATATCAGTGCGACGGGTACAAGGTAAAACAACACTCGGTACGGCGACACCACCAACCATAAGGTAATAACCAACTTCCCGCCTCGTCTTGCACAAATGCATATCTTTTAAAAACTTGAGGTTTGCAATACGAGGGGGAAGTGGGTCGAGAGTGGCAAGCTCGGTGTCCAAGCCAATGGCACGAGCGATAGTGGTAATCAGGCCACCAAAGGAAATCGGTCCACCTTTCCTCACAACATGGTGCATGTGGGTAATCATAAACGGGACCGGGTTCACTTTGGTGTCTGCTAGGCAACTCTGCATGCTAATCAGTTCCTTAGCATTCATCTTTTTCGGGTTTTCCCGAGCGAAGTTGGTGGATGCTAGAAGGAAATGGAAGACTCGAAGGGCAGGATTGTGGATATGCGAAGCAAGTAGGCCATCAAAAGAGTTTGCATTTTAAGTAGTGATTCTGGCCCAAAATGCTTCGAATGCCCAATCCGTGTCTAGGGGTGCTTCACAAATAGCACCTCCCCCCATAAGGCAATCCTAATATGGCTTCTAGACCGTCGGTGGAGTAGTCATATTCAACATTAAACATTCTAAATTTGACTACACCTACGGTGCTAGCAGTGTTAGGCGAGACATTATATAATAAGGAACTCAGAAATTCGAACGTCAACCTAGGGTAAGTGAGTGCTTGTGTGGCAAAGATATCATGCATGCCTAGTTTATCTAAGAGGAAGTAAACACTATGGTATATCCCTAGAGAGTAGAGAGATTTTTCATCGATATGCCTTGTAGAGTGGATGGGTGTAGTTGTCAACCTTTCGAGTAGTTGACGTTGCTTGTCGCCCGGCTTGCCTTCTCGCAAAATATAGCCTTGGTATTCCATGAGATCTTCTTGAAAATGAATGAAAAGAAAGTAGGGAGGTTATGAAGTGTAGAGGTAGAGAAGGTGTGAGAAATAAAGTAGAAGAGAGGGGGTATATATATATATATGTGGTGGAAGAAAATGGTGGTTGATGAGTATTTATGGAGGTTATTAATATGGTGGAGTGGTTATAGATTATAATGGGTGTTATGGGTGGTTAAGAATGGTAAAGAATGGGTTTGGAAATGGAAAAAGGGGAAGAATAGTGAGGTTTTCGAGCAACTAGCCGTTAGGTGACCGTTGCGTCACCGCGGGCGCGGCAGGCTTACCGCGGGCGCGGTAGGTTTAAACTGGCTGGTCCGATTTTGTTCCCTTGGGCCTTTTCTCTTGCATCATCTCTCAGATCTTGGAGGTGTACCTAGCATATGTATTTTTTGTAGAATATATATATATATATACTCCTTTATACTTTCTTATATTTAGTGAAAAACATATATATATATATATATATATATATAGATAAGTACGATCGACGGGTCATCACAACATAGATAGTGCATAGAAATATAAAATGCAACAAGTGTACTAATAAAACTGAAAGGGAAAAACAAAATAAGGGAAATCACACATGTATATATATATATATATATATAAGAGATCTCGTGAACATCATAGATCTATCACCAACCAGGAGGGCGCCCTGCAGGAAGGTCTGGACCACGTAACTCGATCAGCTGGCGTCGCATCTCTGCCACCTCGTGAGCTAGGTCATCTAACTCACCAGCAAAGGAGGCATCATTCAGCTCCACCTTGTTGCGGAGCTAGGCTATCTCGGTGCGCATGGCGATCAATAGAGTGCGGATGTCAGGTTCCTGCAAGTTGAGGTTGTTAGTGAAAATAGTAGTGTGTACAACCTCGGATCCGGGTGTGTACTCCGGGACGGGATCCTCAGGTCTAGGGGTATACTCAGGAACAGGGTCCTCAGGACCAGGGGTGTACTCAATAATAGGATCCTCTGGTGTGTACTCTGGAATCGGGTCCTCTGGGCAAGGGGTGTACTCATAAATAGTGTCCTCAGGTGTAGAATAGGACGTCTCACTCCAGCCCTCCACAGAATAGTTCAAGTTGGCAGGGTTGGAGTCACACGTCATCAGGGGGTCGGGCAGGGTAAAGGTGTAAACTGTCTGATCGTCTATGAGCAACCTGTATTGATAAGGATGGAAGGAGGCTCTCCTCATGAGCCCTGTAACGGCCCGAATTTAATTAATTATTTAATTAAATTGATCGAGGATTTATTCATTGGACTTAGTTGAAGTTTGGATTTATCGGTATTATTCTAAAGGGGTAATTTGGATTAATATGTTGATTTGAGCAGTTAAGTTATGGCCAGACTAATTAGTCGGATAAGTCAGAGAAGTACAATTGCGAGTTAGTATTGTTAAATTTATGGATCGATGATAAATGTGGGATATTATTGGAAATAATATTCGGTTATGTTGTGTGGTTATTTAATTATGTGTGTTATTTGGCTTAATTGAGTAATTAAAGAGGGATTAAGAATTGGGCCTAAGTGAAGCAAATATGACACAAGAGATTGGATTGTGGATTAAGCCCAATTAAGAAAAAAAAGGATAGTAAGAGTTAGGGTTTTAGAGATTAAACCTCATAACTCATTTTGTGGAAAAGAAGAGAAAGAAGAGAAATAAGGGAAGGAAGAGGGAAAGCTATGGCATGAAGAGGAAGAGCTCCATTGAAGGAAGTGAAGCTTTTGCTAAGGTAAGGGTGGGGTTCTTACTTTCTAAGGGTTGGCATGATGATGTTTATGGTGGGTTAGATTGTATGTTATTCTCCATGGATGTGTGAGTTCTAATTGTTATGTTTTGAGTGAAATCATTTGGGTAATGTTGTATGTATTGATGAAAATAATATGTTATAATGCTCCTTACCATGATTCTATGTGTGGGGTTTGAATTGTAGTATGTTTGGTGGAAAGAATGGGAAAACCTAACTTTGGGATTTTGGGTGAAATTCATAGATTTGCATGATTAATGAGGTTTTGATGATTATAGAGGTCCTTATGTGTTGTATATATGATATGTATGGAAATTTGGTGTGCAATTTTGAGCTAGAACATGAATTTTGGTGTTGGGATGAGAAGGGGGATATGCTCAACGCGTACAGGGAAATGTTCCTGCACTGCGATCGCGGCGCGAACTGAGTAGTTGGTAGGCTACTGCCTTGTAGTTCGCGGCGCGTCTGTAGGGTGGCTATTAGGATTAAGTGATGAACTATGTTGTGTTAACATGCAAAGTGTGCTCTTTGTTATGAATTGACATACCATGTTTTGGTATAACTTGATGTATGTTTTTCTTATGACGATACAATGTTATTGAAATGATAATATGTGCCTTCCTTATGATGAGATAATGAGGTATGTGATGATATGCATAATTGATAAATATGTTGTATGTTTTATGTGATTAATTGTGCGTATTTGATATGTACGAGTCGACGACGATGCCATGTGATGAATTAAGAATATATATGTCTTTCTTAGGAAGTTGAATATAACGTGTTATGATGATTACTTGAATTAAGGAATATGACGAATTTGTTGATGTTGTTGGTGATATGATGAATTGTTGATGTTTGTCATTAACATAATGAAATGTTGTTGTTGTAACATGATGAATTGTTGTTGTTGTTGTAACATGTTGATGTTTGTTGTTGTTGTGCAATATGTTGAATTGTTATTGTTGCTATAACATGATGAATTTGTCGTTGTTGTTGTAGACCCTATGGTCACTATTTATAAGTTGTATTATGTTGAAAAGAATGAAGTTGAATAGATGTTGTATGTCAATATGATGTGATGATGTGATTGAGATGTGGTAAATTACTATGATATGGTATTGCCATAGAACCTTGGCATTGAGTTGATGTGGTTATGTTGTTTAAGTTGATTATGTCGATCAAGTTGATTATGTCATTTAAGTTGATTAAGTGGTTTAAGTTGTGTTTGTGGATGTGCATCATTTGAGTCGCATCCATTGCATTGTTTGAGACGGCCCTTGTGGCAATTGTTTGAGACGGCCCTTGTGGCAAATGTTTGAGACGGCCCTTGTGGAAAATGGTTGAGTCGGCCCAATGGCACACTGTTTGAGACGGGAGTTTTACTCCAATGGTACCACATGCATATGCATAAGTTTGAGTCACATTCGAGTCGCATTTGAATAGCATTTGAATTGTGTTTGGATTGTTGAGATGACGAGGTGTTTGTTGTGACGTGATAATGAGATGTTTGTTGTGACGTATTTGATATCATACTTGTATAGTTTAATATGTGATTAATGACATTGTTGCCGTTTTTGAAAGTTGTACTATATTTATAAGTTGTTTTGCGGTGAAACTTGTTGTAAGATGTTATGTGATGCGAAGTGGTGAAATTATGTATGATCTATATCTCCTATAGTATTTATCATGCATTCCTTTATATTGTAAGATATCTCACCCCTTTGCTGATATTTCCCCTACCATGGGAAATGTGCAGGTGCTCAAGATTAGTCGTGGAGGTCCGAGGTTATCTATGTGAAGTCTTTATGTTGCTTTATGGCAAGTATAGTTGGTGTCCATTGCTCTGATACGTAGCACTCGAGGGGATTAGTCGTTATTATATGATTATTGTATTCCATGATGACATTTGTGTTAAGTTGAATTGAAAGGTGTTTATAAGTTTAAGTTGTAAGTGGTGAATGAAGTTTTGTTCCGAATGCTATGTATCTTTATTAAATGCAATATATGTATGTTTGTTTGGTTAAATCGAATTGTGACATCCCATTGTTTGATGAAGATTTTTAAATGCTCTCTGATTTTCTCTTATAATTGCGGGGTAGATTTGGGGAGTTACAATAGTGGTATCAGAGCAGGTCGGTCCGTTCGGCCAATGTTTTTTAATGTTGTTTATTCCCGTGTACGCGACGAGTGTGTGAAACACTGTCGGTACTTGTTGTTTTTCTGATCAGTTGTCTGCAGGAGTTGGTTTGAAGCTAAATGGGGGAGAAGCTATGCTTCTCGGTTATTTTTCAGTTGTAGGATGTAGTATGCTGCTGAGGGCGACAGTGCAAGTGTTGTTGGAGTTTGTTGTTTCCTGAATCGAAGATGACTTGGATTTAAGATTTTTGTTGCTAATTAAGTGGAGCATCTTGAGGAAGAGGATGAGCAGGAATTTTTTTTTATGTTCACTTCTCGAAGGATGAGGAGCTATATAGCGGTTGTTGGTATGCGAGCATGGTGCAAGCTCTTGATGTGTCTGAAGGTAATTGTAAGTAATGAGAATAAATTATAGAAGATGGAATTTAGAAAGAGCGATGTTCCAGTGTTGATGATGGACTGTGAAGTTGTTGGTTGGGCAACCTTGTGTAAGATGTCGATGTTGGATCAATGATTAAAATTAGTATTGGTTTAAGATTGATGCAAGTGATTGAGGCAGTAGTAGAAGCCGTTGAAGTTGTTGAAACTTTCTGAAGCGTGAGTAAGAATTGGTAATGCGAAGAGATGAGTATGATTTCAATAATAAGAAGTGCGGATAATGGTGTACATGAATTTTATTCTGATGTATCGTCAGAGGTGCTTAAGGAAGTAGCTGCAAGACGCCGGTGTTAGTTTTTTGTTCGGATGATTTTGGAAGATTAGTGAATTACGGAATCATATTGCTTCTGGTGATATGAGTACAAGTTGGAAAAGAACATTATTAATGTTGGTAATGATGGTTTATACCCCATTATGGTTGTCGGCTATCTATTGACAAATTGAGGACTTGATCACCCTTAATCTCTTGTTGATAGTAGACGGAATCGTGATTGGGTGGCATAGACGTATCTAGCTAGCTTGATAGTGCGTAAAGGGATGAATGTTATGTCGTGAAGATAGTTGCTCTCTGGTTGGTGTGAATCATCGGAAAAGGTTCCATGAATGATTAAGAAGTAACGAATAGGTCAGAGAAGCTGGTTTTTAGGCGAGATAGCATCGCAAAGTGAAGGATTGAGAATGTCGAGTGAGCATCGATTTTGTGATGGATGTTTAAGGAAATCTGAACTAGATTAAGAGTTGTGAACCATATAATTGATGGAAAGATTTAACGTGGACGGTGACTTAAGATGGATTATCAGAGTTGCGCAGCGGATGTGTAATGTGGCGCAGTTATCATGCATGTGTGTTTGTTAGAGATGGAAAATCAAGTATCGGAAGCCTAGGAGAATGATATGTCTTGATCTACATGTTTGAGTTAGTGGGTGTTGAGGTAAGGACGGTGTGCCAGAATATGGTATTTTTTGGTGAATACTTGCCGAGTTTATAAGGATGATATAAGGGATGTTAGTTGATGGTGGAGTTGGGTGTATTCGTCGAGTAATCTTGTTAAGTTGACGCTATAGTAATTTGGTTTCTGTTGTCGTTATATTGTTGTTGGAATTTGTAAGTAAGAAGTGATATTTTGTACTATGACTGAGTTGATTATGCTGGCTATGTGGATGTAACTTATAAGAGTGATATGACGAGGCGGAGATAGAGCTGTTGGTGTTGGTTAAAGATTGGCATGTATAATTAATGGAATGAAAGTAAGTATGTGTTCTGGTGTTGAGAATGATGTTATTACGATAATGGTGTGGTGTTGAACACCCAAGTATGAGAAGGTTATGGTTGGTACTACCTTAAGGATCATATGTCAAGGTATTGTTGAGCAGTGATGACTCTGTTGCTAAGTTAATGAAGTGAGATTGTATCTCCATGTATAAGCGAGTTAAGGTCGTTGCTGCCATAAGTATTGATAAGCCGGGAGGTTCCTGAGGTGGTTGGTAAGTTGTTAACGAGTATGTCATTGAGATGTCGATTAATTCACACTGGATTTAAGTCAGATTGAGTTATTTTGGTAGTCGAAGTGTTGTCAAACGCAATTGAGAATTGGAGAGTTGGAAGCGAAGTTGAGGACGGTTATGTCGCATGGATTTTCGAGGACGAAAATATTCTAAGTGGGGAAGAGTTGTAACGGCCCGAATTTAATTAATTATTTAATTAAATTGATCGAGGATTTATTCATTGGAATTAGTTGAAGTTGGGATTTATCGGTATTATTCTAAAGGCGTAATTTGGATTAATATGTTGATTTGAGCAGTTAAGTTATGGTCAGACTAATTAGTCGGATTAGTCAGAGAAGTACAATTGCGAGTTAGTATTGTTAAAGTTATGGATCGATGATAATTGTGGGATATTATTGGAAATAATATTCGGTTATGTTGTGTGGTTATTTATTTATGTGCGTTATTTGGCTTAATTGAGTTATTAAAGAGGGATTATGAATTGGGCCTAAGTGAAGCAAATATGACACAAGAGATTGGATTGTGGATTAAGCCCAATTAAGAAAAAAAAGGATAGTAAGAGTTAGGGTTTTAGAGATTAAACCTCAAAACTCTTTTTGTGGAAAAGAAGAGAAAGAAGAGAATGAAGGGAAGGAAGAGGGAAAGCTATGGCATGATGATCGGGATTTTATATAAGTCAATCGGGATATCTCTGCAAGTATACAGCTTAGTCGTTAAGTTTTAAAAGATATCGAACCCACAAGGACTGAGGGTCAAATAATACGGTCTTTCGTTGCAATTGGCAGCTAAGGCTTTCGATATTCGTTGGTTTTAGAAATGAAACTTAATTAAACTAAGATAAACAATAATTAATTAATCAGATGTTTAGACACCGGTGTGCAATAGTCCAACTTCCGGGTTTAGCAACTTAATGGCATATTTTAAATAAATGGAGTCACTTTTCAGAATAAGTTATTCGAGTTAATAACCTTTACCTCACACTTTCGTGTTTATTGACTTAGATTATACTATCAGTCCTAAAGTCCGCTCTCGCTAAATCTTCACAAACTGAAAATAATTTTTGAAAGTCGAATAAAATATAATCAACTCTAAAGCGCTCTTGCTGTATTTAGAGTTGATGTTCGATGACCGCTATCTGGTAAAAACCTCACACTTTCGTTATTTTGATTTTAGACCTTAGGATGTAATTTACTTCCGTAAAAATACGACTCAATATTAAAATAGGAAATCAGAACCAAAAAAATGCTTTGTAGGAATTTAAGCCAAACAGTTACTAAACCTGTCCGTCTGAGACCTTACACACCGGTTCAATAATTTAGCCGGACATATTATATTCTTCAATCAAATAGGAAACAGAATATGAATAAATTAACACAAGCATAGCAGTAAAACTATTAAACAATGTAAGCATGTAAAAGAAACCTGTAAACTGAATGATTAAACTGAGCTCTATGTTCCAAAGTTTCCAACAGGTTCAAGCAATTCTTCACGTAACAGTACAGATCCGGAAATTAAATACTTAAACTAAACTAAGTGTAGTAATCCTTCAATGCAAAGAATTACTACTTTGGATGGTGAATTAAAAAAGGGAACAAAGGTTCTGTGTGCAGAAAGAAATAACAGTGGAAACAAAAACTCTAAGACTGAAATTCGGTGCGGAGACGAGAGACCTTCAGTTGTGATATCTTCTCCTTTTATATCCTTCATAAAATCAGGTTAACTCGTATAATCAGTCTTCCATTTTCCTCATTTTTCGGATGCAGAACCGTCTCACGTATCACTGAGATTTGCTGAGAAATAGGCGTAAAAATAGTGGAAAAGGGGTTTGTGCCTAGGGGCACACGTGAGTGGCTAGGGGCACACTTCACAAACTTAACTTGCATCCAGTTCCGAGAGGCACACTCTGAGTGCCTAGGGGCACACGTGAGTGCCCAGGGGCACACGTGAGTGCCCAGGGGCACACGTGAGTGCCCAGGGGCACACGTGAGTGCCCAGGGGCACACGTGATGTTGGTTACTTGGATCTTCGTTCTGGGCTTTACACATGGGCTTGGAACTTTTTGCATTTTTTCTTTTCTTCATTTTCTTTTTCTTTTTCTTGTTACTAACACCCCTATTGCTCATTATTTCCAACACTCGAGATTTATTTAAAGTTCCTGAAACAAATAACAAAACAGCATAAAACCATAATAAAATAAAATAATAACTAATTAAATGTTACGGATTGTGTCGTAATCGAGACCGATAATACGGTATAATTTCGTGTTATCACATGAAGAGGAAGAGCTCCATTGAAGGAAGTGAAACTTTTGCTAAGGTAAGGGTGGGGTTCTTACTTTCTAAGGGTTGGCATGATGATGTTTATGGTGGGTTAGATTGTATGTTATTTTCCATGGATGTGTGAGTTCTAATTGTTAGGTTTTGAGTGAAATCATTTGGGTAATGTTATATGTATTGATGAAAATAATATGTTATAATGCTTCTCACCATGATTCTATGTGTGGGTTTTGAATTGTAGTATGTTTGGTGGAAAGAATGGGAAAACTAACTTTGAGATTTTGGGTGAAATTCATAGATTTGCATGATTAATGAGGTTTTGATGATTATAGAGGTCCTTATGTGTTGTATATATGATATGTATGGGAATTTGGTGTGCAATTTTGAGCTAGAACATGAATTTGGATGTTGAGATGAGGAGGGGGATATGTTGAACGCGTACAGGGAAATGTTCTTGCACTGCGATCGCGGCGCGAATTGAGTAGTTGGTAGGCTACTGCCTTGTAGTTCGCGGCGCGTCTGTAGGCAGATTTGAGAGAAATTCGAATGTGTGTAACTTTTGATCCGTAACTCCGTTTTATGCGCCGTTCGAAGCGTTAGAAAGCTAATGCAACGAACTATACCATGATGTAATGAATTGATTCCTATGATATAGTCTCCTATTGTGTTTATTAGGATTAAGTGATGAACTATGTTGTGTTAACATGCGAAATGTGCTCTTTGTTATGAATTGACATAACCATGTTGTGGTATAACTTGATGTATGTTTTTCTTATGACGATACAATGTTATTGAAATGATAATATGTGTCTTCCTTATGATGAGATAATGAGGTATGTGATGATATGCATAATTGATAAAGATGTTGTATGTTTTATGTGATTAATTGTGCGTATTTGATATGTATGAGTCGACGACGATGCCATGTGATGAATTAAGAATATATATGTCTTTCTTAGGAAGTTGAATATAACGTGTTACGATGATTACTTGAATTAAGGAATATGACGAATTTGTTGATGTTGTTGGTGATATGATGAATTGTTGATGTTTGTCATTAACATAATGAAATGTTGTTGTTGTAACATGATGAATTGTTGTTGTTGTTGTTGTAACATGTTTATGTTTGTTGTTGTTGTGCAATATGTTGAATTGTTATTGTTGCTATAACATGATGAATTTGTCATTGTTGTTGTAGACCCTATGGTCACTATTTATAAGTTGTATTATGTTGATAAGAATGAAGTTGAATAGATGTTGTATGTCGATATGATGTGATGATGTGATTGAGATGTGGTAAATTACTATGATACGGTTATTGCCATAGAACCTTGGCATTGAGTTGATGTTGTTTAGTTGATGTGATTGATATTATACTTGTATATTTTAATATGTTATTAATGACATTGTTGCCGTTTTTGAAAGTTGTACTATATTTATAAGTTGTTTTGCGGTGAAACTTGTTGTAAGATGTTATAGGATGCGAAGTGGTGAAATTATGTATGACCTATATCTCCTATATTATTTATCATGCATTCCTTTATATTGTAAGATATCTCACCCCTTTGCTGATATTTCCCCTATCATGGGAAATGGGCAGGTACTCAAGATTAGTCGTGGAGGTTCGAGGTTATCAATGTGAAGTCTTTATGTTGCTTTATGGAAAGTCGAGTTGGTGTTCATTGCTCTGATACGTAGCACTCGGGGGGATTAGTCGTTATTATATGATTATTGTATTCCATGATGACATTTGTGTTAAGTTGAATTGAAAGGTGTTTATAAGTTTAAGTTGTAAGTGGTGAATGAAGTTTTGTTCCGAATTCTATGTATCTTTATTAAATGCAATATAAGTATGTTTGTTTGGTTAAGTCGAATTGTGACATCCCATCGTTTGATGAAGATTTTTAAATGCACTCTGATTTTCGCTTATAATTGCGGGGTAGATTTGGAGTGTTACAAACCCACGGTCCATATAGAAGTCTAGATCCAGAAAAGTGTGCCCACAGTAAGGAGTCAGCTGAAATAACATCCTATCCAAGCCCAGAGCAGAAGCTATATGTGTCACATTCCCTCTGGAATGTATGAAACCTGAGGTGGATCTGGCGGTCTGGTCTAAGCTCTCTATCAGGAAACCTCCACTAACGATGGGTCTGGACTGGCTAGCACAATATAGGAACAAGACCTCCTCAGTAGTGACTAGGTGGTCACCATAGCTCCTCCCAAAGAAAGTGTAGCAAAGGATCATCTCGAAGTACCGGATAGCTGGGTTATGGATCTTCCTCGACAGCTGGGCAGAAGGGTCAAGGCTAGCTCCATCAGTAATGTCCTGCCAAAACTTGTCAATATCTCTGCTCAGAAAGTAATTCAGTGGCATCTCAGTAATGGCAGTCGGTCCAGTTTGGAAACCAAGTAAATCCCCAAACTCCTTGATGGTTAGGATTCCAAAAAGAGAAAAAGTTTCAAAACTAGGGCAAACTCGAAATCCTATTTCCAGGCATTTTCAATCATCTTCATTGATCCAAACAAGTTCCTGAGGTGTTAAGGAATATTACCCGATCCAAAGACACGTTCAATCACCTTGAAAGCTCTCCTTCACGATTGTACCGGGTGGTAAGGTTTTGAAACTTCCAAACTCTCGATTTAATTGTATTCCATGGCATGCTAACGTTTAATCGTGCTTGTGTGAACCTTTAGAGTATTTCTGGGCGGTTGAATCACAGGTTTTTTCACAGAAATCATGGTCCACCATTGTTACACCGTGTTTCATTATTCGTTCGTAGCTCACTGTACAGGTCGAATCAGGTCAAACGGAACCCACCAATGGATTCGCAGGGGTCGAATTAGGGGGGTAGGGTCCATCTTTTCCATTTATTTGTGTTTATTTACAGGTTTCGATGCTTGGCTGAACGGAGAAGACGACCGGAGTTAGCTCCGGCGTCTCTGACTTGAGGAAGACCGGCGAAGGTACGCGTGGAAGACAGCCATTCGCCTGTTCAAAAAATTCAAAAGTTCACTGCGCGCGGAGATGCATCATTGGCCAGTCAACTCTTCTGCTTTGGTCTCCTTGATTTTGATTGGATGTGCAGGCGTTCAGTGGGATCCACGTCACTGATTTCTTTCCAATTCCATTATCCAATGAATCAGTGAATATTATAACTTCGTTTTGCTTTACTATCAATTGCTAAGCATGGTACAGGTGGTTAGGCGTGAATGTATTGGGGGCCAAAGAAACTGGGTTCGATTCCCAAGAACGTCAATAATTTTTATCACTTGCAAATTGAATGAATTCAGTGTTGCGCGCCCACTCAAGCCTACGATGCGCCATCATTCACTAGTCAATGGATCTGCATACGACCAGATCTAAGGGCCCAGGAGATGTGTCCCATGGTACACTTTCAGAAGTCATTACACTAGATCTCAGCTAAGTTTTATTTCTATTTTTCTTTTTATATTTTTATTTTTTATATTTTCTTTATTTTTTTTTTCCTTTTTTCTTTAACTATAACTTCTTTTTTATTTTATTTAGTTTTTAATAAATTAGTTTTCTTAATAATTTCGTACTTATTTATTTAATCGAAAATTCGACTTTTCTCATAACATTAAAAATAATTATTTTTTAGTTTCCTTAAGCTAATAATTGTTTTAGGGAAACAATTTAATTTTGGCTAAATGAAATTTATTTTTATGCCCTAAACCCTGATGTTAGCATGATAACTAATCACTGGTAGGTGTTGCCCATTAACCCTAGTCTATGTTTTTTAACCTTGGTCAATTTTTGGCCCTTTCAGGGTTTGTTTTTCCTTACCCTTTGTTTTTTGTTTGCCTAAATTATTATTATTTTTGTCTGCCACGTTATAATTGTTGAGATCACTCATGCACTAACAGTTTTCTTCTTCGTGGTTAACTTTCAGGGTTACCCTCAGAGTTTTTCCGAATACGCGCCATATCAGATCAAAAGCTAAGTTTTTTAATTCTTTTCTTATTTAAATTTTATTTTTACTTTTACTTTTGCTTTATAGGTTCAATTAGGTTTTACTTCATTTGTTAAGGAACTTCTCCTACACTCATCCCTGTTATTCTTCTTTTAATTTTCAGGGTCGATCGAGGGTTCGAGGAAGATCAAGGCGGGGATCAAGATAATTAAATTAATTATTTATATTTCTTATTTTTTTGTTTTAATTTCCCCCTTCCCCGCAGGTGTTTATTGTAATAGCGTAGGCTTTAATTTCCGCCTTTAATTTCTGCTCATTTTAAACTGCGTGGTTAGTAATCCTAGGGAGTGATAAACCATGAACTGAACGTAGAATCACTAATATTACAAGATATATCATCGAAGTTAACCACGTGATTGTTGCACCCACACACCTTTAGGGTAATCCTTTTGTTGCCTGTTGCCTTTGTTGCCTGTTGCCTTATAATTTTGTTGCCTCTAAATGTACTAAATAGTCAAAGTCCCTCGATTCCGAGGATACCTAAAGCAATGTTGCCTTCAAAGTTATTGAAACTCCCTCGAAGTTGCCTTTACATGAGTTGTCTCTATTGCTAAGTTATCCTCGCATGATGCCTAAAAATATTAAATGACTATTATATCCTTCCCTTAGACTACCTGCCCTCTTTATGGCATGGGACAGTCTTATGGCGAACGATAATTTCGACGTCCCTTCACATCCAATTGAAAGACTTCCTGCCCTCTTATGGTATGGATAGACCCTTTCGCCCGAAAGACTAAGAGAACAATTTTAAAAAAACTTAGGGTAGTTGCTATTAATTGCTTGCTCTTATTTCAAATTCAAACTCAAGTTCAAAATCTTTTCCCACTTCTTTTCAAAGAAACTTTTCAAAAAGACTACGCTTATTTACAAGCTAAAGTTCTTCTTCAAAATCTTTTCCAAACGCATTTCAAACATTTCAAACAATTCAAAAGTGAGCTAAGCAATTAAGAGCCCATGGAAAATCATGGATGCAAACGGTGCTTTACACCTTCCCTTTGTATAACTTACCCCCCGAACTCAAAATCTTTTAAAAGGTCTTTTTCTGTTCTTCTAGCCTTTCTAGAAATTGGATAAAATAAAAGTCGGTGGCGACTCTTGCTTAACCGCGACATTTCGATAAAAAGTCAGTTCACCGTATTACAATTAATATATGGTGAATATCTTTGTATTCATGTTTATATGTTGTTTTGATACACTATTGAGAGATATGTTTCAAATCTTGACCAAAAGGGTATTCATCTATCAATAATCAAACTCTAGAGATAGATTTGTGAGTTGATAATCACTTGTATCAAACTTTAAAGTTTATTATGTCAATTGTCGGCATGAGAGATCATCTGACGGTTAATATAATAACAATCACGATACTGCTTTAGAGATAAACAGTGTCGAGAGGATACGTGATTGTATTAATCATTGATATGTTCATATACATGATCATCAGAGTATATTCAAAAGCAAGCTAATGAAAACTAATCTTGACACAGTTTTGCCAAACCGTTTTTAAACCCTAAGTTATTGTCTTTACTTTCTTTTCATGCTATTTATCTTTCATGACACTAAAAACATCCAGAATCTTAACTCAAAATACACTAAGCTGTAGAACGGCGATAATATCGCATCAATCCCTGAGGAGACGATACTAGAAATACTTATCATATACTTTCCAACAAAATGGCGCCGTTGTCGGGGATTGGCGTTAAGATATTATAAGCATAGCAATACTTTTTGTGTGTTTTGAGTATAAATATTATTATTATTGCCTAGTCTTTGCTCACTTTTTGGTTAGTGTTTCAGCTCTGGTTTATGCGTGGGAGTGTACCAGCAGATCAGCTTCTTTTTGATCCAGAAATTGAAAGAACCGCAAGGAAATTGAACAGTAAAACCAGGAGAAGAAGGAAACTAGCCAAAGAACGAAGATTAGCCCAAGAAGCAACTACTTCATCAGCACCACAAGTTATAGAAGAAGAGATGGCAGGCCATGGAGACCAAGATCCACCGCCACCACCACCGCCTAGACCACCATGTGCTAACAGTCCAAGAAGAGCAGCCCGGTTTGCACAAAATGACAACAATGCAAGAAATTCTGAAATGAAGACTGGCATTCTTCAGCTACTTTATGCTAGTCCCTTTGCAGGTCTTGATCATGAGGACCCATATACACACTTGACAAAGTTTTATGAAATTGCCGGAGCAGTCGGAGCCCCTGAAAGAGAGGAAGAGCAGGTGTTTAAGAGATTATTCCCTCACTCCTTGATTGGAAAAGCAAAGGATTGGTATCTAGACCAACCCACTCAAACCATGACAAATTGGAATGAGTTAGAAGAAAAGTTTCTTGATAGGTTCTTCCCTCAGTCACGGTTACTTGAAGCAAAAACAGCAATTTCAGTGTTCTCTCAAGGTGTGAATGAAACTCTCAATGAGGCATGGGAAAGGTATAAGTCAATGTTGAGAAAATGTCCTAGTCATGGATTTGATGAACTTACTCAAATTCACATTTTTCGTAATGGCTTACAACCACAACCTAAGCTTCTGTTAGATGCTACTGCTGGAGGTTCCTTGATGGCTAAGACAGCAGAGGAGGCAATAAAGATAATTGAGAAAATGGCCAGAAATGATCATCAGGTGCAACATAACCGAGGAGTTGTTCAAAAGAAACCGAGGCTTATTGAATTATGAACCAATGATGCTATTCTTGCTCAGAATAAGCTTCTTTCTCAACAAGTGGAGGAGCTTACAAAACAAATGGCAAGGTTACCTCAACAACTCAAAGAGCTACAAGATCCTAACAAGAATAAACAAATTGCGTTGTGTGAGCTTTGTAGTGGAGACCACTCTACCGGATATTGTCCACCGGCGAATGAAGTGAATTACATGGCGAATCAAAATCAAGGAGGCTATCAACAAAGACAAGCTCCTTACCAAAATCAAGGTGGATACCAACAAAGGCCTAATGCACCACAATATGGCCAAGGGTGGAGACAAGATAATTATCAACAAAGACAAAGTCCTTATCAACAACAAACACCTTCTCAAGACAAGCCTTCAAAGTTGGAGGAGACTCTAAATCAATTCATGCAAGCATCAATGGCGAATCAAAAGAGTAATGAAGCGGCAATAAAGAATTTAGAGACTCAAGTCGGCCAACTTGCAAAACAACTAGCCGAGAAGCAAACCGGACCATCATTCACGGCAAACACTCAAACCAATCCTAAGGAGCATTGCAAAGCGGTTGTAACTAGGAGCGGGAGAGTGCTTGAAAGTGAAGTGGAGAAGGAGGTTGGTGAGGAGGAAGTTAGGATAGAAAAGGAGAAAGAGGTAGAAAGTGAAGTAGAACCAAAGAAAGATGAGGGAGTGTTAGTTGAAAATGAGAGTGAAGAAAAAAGTGAGGAAGAAAAAGAAAAAAATAGAGAGAAAAAGAGAAAGATTCAAGAGGGAAAGAAGAAAGTTATGAGTCCTCCCGTTCGTAATCTACCTTACCCTCATGCTCCCTCAAAGAAAGATAATGAGAGGCAATATGCTCGCTTTCTGGACATATTTCGGCAATTGCAAATTAATATTCCTTTTGGTGAAGCTTTAGAGCAAATGCCAAAATATGCCAAGTTTATGAAAGACATCCTCACAAAGAAAAGAAGTTACACTGAGCCCGAAACGGTTATCCTAGATGCTAAATGTAGTGCAATCATTCAAAGTACTTTACCAAGAAAGGAAAGAGATCCGGGAAGAGTTACTTTGCCAGTTACTATTGGTGACATTCATATTGGAAGAGGTTTGGTCGACACGGGTTCAAGTATCAATTTGATTCCCTTATCCATGGTCAAGAGGTTAGGCATTGTGATATGAAAAATACAAGAATGACACTTCAATTAGCCGATAAGTCTACAACTATTCCTTTTGGGATAGCGGAAGATTTACTTGTGAAAGTTGACAAGTTCTTCTTTCTAGTTGATTTTGTTGTCATTGATATGGAGGAAGATGTTGATACCACATTGATACTAGGAAGACCTTTTATGAAGACGGCAAGGATGATGATAGACATTGATGATGGTTTGATGAAATTGAGTTTCCAAGATGAGGAAGTGTGTTTTGATCTCTCGGAAGCAATGAAACATCCAAATGATAAAGGTGATTGTTTTAGAATTGATGCTATGGAGGAAGTTATCATGCAAGTTGAAAGTCGAGCTCATGTGTTTAATCCTCTTGAGAAAACATTAACCAAAGCTCTTGATGTTCTCATTGAAGAAGAAGAAAAAGAGATTGAAGAGTGTTTGCGAGATCTTGATGTTTTTGAAGAGATAAGTCCTTTTGAAGCAAAGATGGAGGAGTTGAAAGATGAGCCAAAGGTGGAGGAAACTAAGTTAGAATTGAAGATGTTACCACCCCATTTGAAATATGTTTTTCTTGAAGAAGGTGGTAAGAAGCCGGTGATCATTAGTGGTTCATTGTCTAACAAGGAGGAAGAGAAATTAATTCATGTGTTGAAAGCGAACAAGGAGGCGATAGGATGGGTTCTTTCCGATCTAAAAGGGATTAGTCCGGCTTATTGTATGCATAAAATTATGATGGAGGAGGATTTTAAACCGGTAGCTCAACCTCAACGCCGGTTGAATCCTACAATGAAAGAAGTTGTAAGAAAGGAAGTGGTGAAACTATTGGAAGCCGGAATGATTTATCCTATTTCCGATAGTGCATGGGTGAGTCCAGTCCAAGTGGTACCAAAGAAAGGAGGAATGACCGTGATCACAAATGACAAGAATGAGTTAATTCCGACAAGGACCGTGACGGGATGGAGGATGTGCATTGATTACCGAAAGCTTAACCAAGTTACTAGGAAAGATCACTTCCCTTTACCTTTTATGGACCAAATGTTGGAAAGGTTATCGGGTCAAGAGTTCTATTGTTTCTTGGATGGCTATTCCGGGTACAACCAAATTTCGGTCAATCCGGAAGATCAAGAGAAAACGGTGTTCACTTGTCCTTTTGGAATTTTTGCTTATAGGCGAATGCCGTTTGGATTGTGTAATGCACCGGCCACTTTCCAAAGATGTATGCAAGCTATCTTCTCGGACTTCATAGAAAAGACAATGGAAGTTTTCATGGATGACTTCTCCATTTTTGGAGCTTCATTTGATCTTTGTTTGAAGAATTTGGATGCCGTTTTGAAAAGATGTGTTGAAACCAACTTGGTCCTCAATTGGGAAAAATGCAATTTCATGGTTACCGAAGGCATAGTTCTTGGTCACAAATTCTCTTCCAAAGGAATTGAAGTCGATCGAGCAAAAGTGGAGGTTATTGAAAAGTTGCCACCGCCAACAAATGTCAAAGGAATTCGAAGCTTCTTAGGCCATGCGGGATTCTATAGGAGGTTCATCAAGGACTTCTCAAAGATTGCAAAGCCTTTGAGCAATTTGCTCAACAAAGATAAGTCTTTTGTTTTTGATAATGCATGCCTTTTAGCTTTTAATGAATTGAAACAAAGATTGACTACCGCACCCATAATCATAGCGCCCGATTGGAAACTTGATTTTGAACTAATGTGTGACGCTAGTGATTATGCGGTAGGAGCGGTGTTGGGTCAAAGAAAAGGAAAAAATTTTCATGCTATACATTATGCTAGTAAGGTTCTTAATGAAGCACAAGTTAATTATGCAACAACTGAAAAAGAACTACTAGCTATTGTATATGCATTAGAAAAATTTAGGTCCTACTTAATTGGTTCGAAAGTTGTTGTTTACACTGACCATGCAGCGATAAAGTATTTGCTTACCAAGCCGGATTCAAAGCAAAGGCTCATTAGGTGGATTTTGTTATTACGAGAATTCCACTTAGAGATTAAAGACAAGAAAGGGGCGGAAAACTTGGTAGCGGATCATTTGTCAAGGTTAGTGAATGAGGAGGTAACAAACAAAGAAGAAGAGGTTTTGGAATCATTCCCTGATGAAAAGTTGTTCATTGTAGAAGAAAGACCGTGGTTTGCTGACATGGCTATCACAAGGCATCGGGATGGATACCAGAAGATTGGAGTAAAAGTGCAAGAAAGAAGTTCCTTCATGATGCCAAATTTTATGTGTGGGATGATCCATACTTGTTCAAAATTGGAGTGGATGGTGTGTTAAGGAGATGTGTGACAAGGGAAGAAGCAATGAGAATCTTGTGGCATTGTCATAACTCACCTTATGGTGGACAATATGGTGGACAAAGAACGGCGGCAAAAGTTCTCCAATCCGGGTTCTATTGGCCAACATTATTCAAAGATGCCTACTTGCATGCACAAAGTTGTGACAATTGTCAAAGAAGTGGTGGAGTGAGCAAGAGGAATGAGATGCCATTGACAAATATGTTGGAAGTGGAAGTATTTGATTGTTGGGCAATAGACTTCGTAGGACCATTTCCTTCATCTTTTGGTTGTGAGTACATTTTGGTTGTTGTTGATTACGTTTCAAAGTGGGTGGAAGCAATAGCATGTCCGAAGGCGGATGGAAAGACCGTAATCAAGTTCGCGAAGAAAAACATTTTTACAAGGTTTGGGACACCAAGGATTCTCATTAGTGATGGTGGCTCACATTTTTGCAACACACAACTTGAAAAAGTCTTACAACAATATGGTGTGAAGCACAAAGTAACAACGCCTTATCACCCACAAGCTAATGGTCAAGCCGAAGTTTCCAACTGAGAAATTAAAAGAATCTTGGAAAAAACTATTTCTTCATCAAGAAAGGATTGGTCACAAAAGTTGGATGATGCTTTATGGGCTTACCGTACAGCATACAAGGCACCGATTGGATTTACTCCGTTTCAAATGGTTTACGGGAAGAGTTGTCATTTACCCGTGGAATTGGAGCATCAGGCATTTTGGGCCTTGAAGTTGCTTAATTTTGATCCTAAGGCAAGTGGTGAAATGAGAAGATTGCAATTGCTTGAGATGGAAGAATTGCGATTACAAGCCTATGAATCCAACAAGATCTACAAGGAGAAAGTGAAAGGATATCATGATAAAAAGATTGTGGAGAAGGAGTTCAAGGAAGGCCAAATGGTTCTATTGTTCAATTCAAGGTTGAAGTTGTTTCCGGGTAAATTGAAGTCGAAGTGGTCGGGTCCGTTCCGAATCAAGGAAGTAAAATACTATGGAGCGGTTGTGCTTGAAAATCCGACGACAAATGAAAGTTGGACCGTGAATGGCCAAAGACTCAAGCCGTATCTTGGTGGTGAAGTCGATCGAAGTTCGGAAGCCGTTCCGATTTTTGATCCGTAAAGTCGCCTCGGACCGTCGAGCTAACCGACGTTAAACAAAGCGCTAGTTGGGAGGCACCCCAACATTGTAAGTATTTTATGCTTTGCGTGTGTTGTGACTGTTAGGAAAGTCGGGAAAAATCGGGACTTGGGGGACTGCTGAGAATTCTGCAGAAAAATAGAATTTTACTGATACCGCTAAGCGGCCGCCACGCCGCTAAGCGGCCATACAAAAATGCAGAAAAAAATATATAGTGGGCCAGAGGGTCTGAACCGGCCCAGATCAAAAGAGAAACAAGTTATGAGGGGCTGAGCGGCCAGAAACCCTAGCCACCTCTTTTCTCCCAAGTTTTCAAGTTCCCTCTTATCCTAACTCAATCTTTGCATCCATCATTGGAAGGAAGTTCTTTTGTTCAAATCATTTCCATCAATTATCTCTTCCATTTGTGTTTGCAAGGTAAATGTTTTGTTTATTTTCTTTGAAAAAGTTTTTGTAAATTGATAGCAATAGTAGTCAATGTTTAGATATGTTCATAAATATAGATTTTGGGTTTAGATTGTGATTAAGTTGTTGTTTTTGTGAACTAATTTCTAGAATGTGTGTTAAGAACCCTAGTTTGTGTAAATTAGGTTAGTGTAGTGATTAGGATAAGAATTAGTGTTAGTATTCATCACTGGTTGCCATTCTGATGCAGAAGGAGTGAAGAAAGTGTATGAATTAGCAAGTCATAGCAGACTGCGTTTCTGCAGAAATTTTTCTGAGAAATCGCAGGTCCGCTAAGCGGCCGTCACCCCGCTAAGCGGCTGATGCTGATGACAGAAATTTTTTTCTGTTTCTGGTTTAGTTCAGGCACTCAAAGTTGGGTCCAGCACCATTAGTTAGCTATGTTTAATTGCAATATTATGTGTTTAACAGTGTGGTGTGCTTTTTGTTGTGATGTGCAGATGACTTCTCGCCAAAACCGAAGTAAAAGAGGACGATTCCCAGGCTCTTGTTCTGGACAAGCTCCCGTTCCCGAAGCACCCTAATTTGACAATGCAAGGTTTTTGAGTGCTGAGCATCAAGAGTGGTTTGGACGGTTGTGCGGAAGAAAAATTTTACCGGAGAAAATCTTTGACCTCAAGCCCAATGGGGATTATAGGCAATTTGTGGAAGACATGCACAATCGTAGGTGGGATGTTCTTTTGCAACCGGACACTCGTATCAATGTGGATATTGTGAGGGAATTTTATGCGAATGCAATGCCAACGGAAGATACGAAGTATGTGCGCAAAACAGTTGTGAGGGGGAGAGCCATTTCATTCAACCGGGCTGCCATTAGTTCTTATCTTGGTGATCCAATGGCCCTTCCTGAAAATGGTTGTGAGTATGCAAGGATGCATAGAGCAAGGCAATGTAATATGGAACAAGTTGCAGAGGTCCTTTCCTTTTAGGGTCGTGGTTTTTCTCTTAACCCGGCTGGCATACCAGTGAAGATGGACCGAGGGAACATGAATCGGATGGCTCAACTCTACCTGACCTTGCTTCTGAACAACTTGAAGCCAAAGAGCCACAACAGTGATCTCACATTAGCTAACTCTTGTTTGTTATATGCTATGATGACAAGTGTTGAAATTGACATTGCTCAGATTATTTTTGAGGAGATGCGAGAGGTGGCTTCTAGTGGGCATGCTTTAGGGAGTCGACCTGCTGGTCAACTTCCTTATCCTGCTATGATTATGGGATTGTGCAGGAGGGCTAGGGTTGAGATTCCAGATGAGGTTCAGATGGCTATTACTAGTAAGGTGGATGACATTTATGTTGCTCGGTTTTGTTCTCATAGGGCAAGGGGTCGTCATCAGCCGCAACCTGAAGCAGTAGCTCCTCCTGCCGGCCCAGCAAGGTATAATCAACAAATGGCGTGCAGGTACAGTTGGGATTATATGGATGCTTTGCGAAGGTCGGAGGCTACCATTCACGACTCTTTGCACCGCTTGTACCTGAAGATGAGCGATCCTTCCAGTGTGACTTCGTTTACTACAAATGAGCAGTATGAGGCCTGTTATACCCCAAAATTTGCCCGCATCTTTTTTCAAGAAAACTCCAATCTAAAAATTAGGAGTTTCATATAATCATGGATTTTTATTTCACAAATATCCTGACATATGAAATACTTAGTTTTTAGAATTTTTCTTATACAGTATTTTGGCTCGCTGTCGGATTTACTCTTACGCAAACGCCAAGTACTGTTTATTGCTTCACACACGCTATTTAGTTGATATTTGTTTACAGATAAATAGTACTGACGCAATTGGTACAGAGTTAAATCTTTTGCAGGCGCAGAGTCCGGGACTCAGACTGTACTGGTAACAAGTAAATTATTATTAATTTTTGTTTCCCACTAACTTTTGTACTATATTCCATTATTTTCAAAATCTCTTTTCAAATCTCTTTTTCAAAATTCAAATCTTAACTTTATTCTACACATCTCTCTTTTTCCCAACACTATCATACACTTTCTTTCAAATCTTACTTCCACTCAAATTTTCCTTTTGTACGGAATCACTTCATTCCCCAACATCTCTATCCCTCTTTTCATTATATAAATACCTCTCATTTTTTCCATAAAATCTCACATCAAATTCTAAATCATTTCTCAAATTTCTACTTCATATCCATTCTCTCTTTTTCCCCCGGCAAAATGGCGAAGCGGATGGAAACATGTTTTCTTATGGTCATCACCATTGCTACGGTGATCATGTCCTTCTTCTGTCTGCATAGTCCTGAAAAATGTGGACCTGCGATGGTTACACTCCCGATCATCTATTTTCGGTTGGTCATAGCATGGGTTATTAATCGTCATTCTTAAAGTTTGTCGTATCTCTTATTTTCTTAAATGTACCGTTTACTCGTCGTACTGTTCATTATAGTATGTAATGTTTGTACTGTCAGTATTAAATGTGTTACTATTTGTCATATTGTTGCTTAAATTATTCAGATAATATTTTGTGTGTTTTCTGCCAGTCAAATATTTATGTTTCTGTGTATTAAATGATTTTTCAGGGTTATTATCGGTAATTTTTCAGGGTTATTATGTGTCTGTGTTTTTTAACAAGTCATGTAAATAAACTTTCATCTTTCACATAAAACAAAAACAACAAAAAGAAAATTAACTTTGACTGTTGATTTTTCACTCTAACTGTTACATGCCTGAATAGTCAGTTGACAGTCAAACTGCTGACAGTACAATTCTCCGTGTTTTGTACCATCAATCAAATCAAACTTTTGCATTTCAAAATTCCAAGATTTTTGTCCTAGAAGTCTTCTGCATATCACATGATTAGCAGAGACTCAGCACTGCACAAAAATCAGGTACGCTTAACTGTCTCCTACACAAACAGTCCCTGATTAGGGTTTCTTGTTTTTTCAGGAGAAACAAGTTTTTGAGACCTCAAATGGATTTCATGGACCTCCATACATCTCAAAGTACCATCATACAAATTTTCAAACTTCAATTCACTCAGAGGCACCGTCAGCAGCTCAAATAGTCAACAGACGATCCGTTTGACCAAAAAAGTCAACAGACAGTCAAAAATGAAATTTTTTGTCAACATCCATATTTTGTCAAAGGATTCATCATTTTATCATTGGATGATCATAATTCATCAAGGAAAGATCAAAAATCAACAAAACCCTAAGATTCAAAATTAGGGTTTTCTCCTAAAAAGTCAACTGAACTTTGACTGGTCATAACTCTCTCATCCTTCATCCAAAAAATTCAAAACAAAGCTCATTTTGAAGTAAATTCAATTATATTTCAAATGCAATTGGTCCCATGGTCATTAGGTTCACCATTTGAAAAATATGAACCAAGACATTAAAGGTCATTTTCAAAGTCAACAAAAAGTCACTTTTTTCAAAAGGACACACAAGGAGCATCAAAAATAATTTTGACATGAGACCAAAGACATTGGTTAGAGGACTCTTTGAGGTTTCCAAAAAGTGCAAGATCTCCTTCATATGACAAAAATTGAGGGATTTACACCTTGTTGAAGTTGGCTAAATTTTGGGAAAATGCATAAAACCAACATTGCTCAAAAATGTATTTTTTCCAAATGGGGCCAAGTTTTCATAGTTCAAACATGTTTACCATGATACAATGGGCCTCCCACGACCAAGACAAAGCCCACACCATTTTTATTCATTTTTGGTTTAATTTTATCCTATTTTAAGATTAAATGAAAATGGAAAATGGAAGGATAATGGATAGCTTAGTTTCTAAGCATGAGTCATCCAAGAATCTTTAATTTTCTGCAGAAGATTAGGGTACAAGGTAAGAGAATTGAAGAGGAGCAAGACTTGGTCAACAATTCAAAGGTTTTTAATATTTAAAAATCAAGAATTCAACAAAGGCAATCAATGCTTCTTGGCTTGGATTCTAAGCACAACATGGCCTATAAATGAAGCTGCAAACTCCATCAAAAAAAAGGAGGGAGGGGGACACGAATACAGCAAGAGCATAGTCATAAACTCCATAAAATTTCTCAAAAATTCCATACACTTTGTAATTTTCGAATTCTATATTCCAACCATTATTAATACAAACCAATCATTCCAATCATCTCCTGGGATCTAATATAGTAAGTTGAGATCATAATTCATGGTTACATGTACATAAAACTCATGCTTTAAAAGTTACATATTCATGCATTTTTCTAACTTTCGAATCTCACAACTTAACATGTTTTAATACCAACTAACACTTCTAACAAGTTGCTAAGATGGTTTAGGGAAGATTTGAACACTTACATGCAAGTTTTAACGTGAGAATACACATGTACCATTCTTGAAGTTTCAAACATGTGAACGTTCGAATCCCATGATGCAAGCGTTTTTAGCCAAAACTAATGCCACCATCATGTTCAGGAGGTCATTTTAAGGTGACCTGGGTGCCCCTTGTTTTTGTTAATAACCATTTTTGTAGGTTTTTTGAAAGCATGGAAATCTGAAAGAAAATCCGCAGGAAAATCCGCAGGTAAGTCTGCAAGAAAATCCGCAGGTACCAAGGAAGAAGATGATGAATAGTGAGGTTGAATCTTTGGCCGCACGCGTGGCATATCTTTCTCTTCCCATTCGCTGGTCAACCAGCATGGACCCCACGCTGGACTCTCAAAGTCAGCATGATCTCATGCTACACCTTTATCCATGCGCCTCATGTGACTCTCAATCTGAGCCATATATCACCTCATAATCTCATCCAACGTTCCAAAACACGCAGCCACACCATGTTCCCTCATAAATCACCAAACAGGATCACTGTTTTATTTTATTTTCTATTTTATTTTAATTTCTTTGTTAAATTAATTAAAAATAGTTTTAAAAATCCAAAAAATATAATAAAAATATTTTTAAGTTTCTAAAATAATGTTTTATTTTCTAATATAAAAATATTTTATTTTTCTTCATAATTTAAATATTTTGTATAATTAATTAGATAATATGCATATATTTATCTTTTAATTATTTTCAACCAATCAAAAAATCATAAAAAAATTGTTCTTTATATTAAATATTGTTTATATATCATAAACTAATTTTGTACATATTTTGAATAATTTTCTCTTCAAGTTTTAATTATTTGTGTAATTATTTATATAATTATGTATTAATTAACTCAATAAATTTCAAATCAATTTCAAAAATCCCAAAAAAATTAGTTTTGTTTTAAAATTAATTAACAAACATTTTGAACATATTTTAAGCTTAATTTTTAGGTTTGAAATTTATTTTCATCTTTTTTCCTCATTTTAATTTAATTAATCATGCATTAATTATAATTAAAAACAAATCATAAAAAACCCAAAAACACTTCTTTTATTTTCTTGCAATTTAAATTCCTAGATAAATGTATAGGTTGTCAAATTCATGTAAATAGCGTAGTTTACATTTCCTGCACAATCGATGTAATAGCGTAGATTTACTTTCCGCATTTTACATTTCCGCATTTTAAATTCCAGCACATTATAAACTGCGTGTATGCCAAAGATAAAATAGAATCGTTAGATCACTAACTTCAAAGATAAAATATTTGAATCCAAACACAATCACACTTGCACCTCTTAGGGTAATCCCTTTCTCATTCTTTTCAAAATCAAAATCAAATTCTATTATTTCAAACGCAAAATCGAACTTTTGTTTATATCCGGTGAAAGGATAGATTTTTAAAGGAAATAGGATAAAGACCTTATAACTCAGGGTAGACCTCCTAATTTGCTTGCTCAAATCAAAACAAACAAATCTCTCATATATCATTGTTTTTTTTCAAAGTAAAACTTTCAAAAAGACAATACTTTGTATATATCCAAACAAGGATCATTACGAAGTTAACGCTCTTTTTTCCAAAGCATCTTTTGAAAGATAAAAACACTTTGTATACATCCGCACAAGGATCATTACAAATTCAATTTACAAAGGTATTTGAAACCACATACGAGCATTTAAAAGCAATTGAAAACAAGTGAGCTAAGCAAATTAAAGAGCCCATGGATAACCATGGATACAAAGGGTGCTAACACCTTCCCTTTGTATAACCTACCCCCTTACCCAGAATTTCTTAAAGGTCTTTTTTCTGTTTCTTTTATAAAACTTTCCTTAATTGGATAAAATAAAAGGTCGGTGGCGACTCTCTGATTTTCAAACACAAAAGCAGAAACAAAAAGAGTCAGTTCGCGTATCTCTCCGCGAGAGGTATGGCAAAAAACCGAGCGCGCGACAGAACTGGCGACTCTGCTGGGGATACTTTCTAAAAACAAAATGTTTTCAAAAGGGGTTACCTTTAGAGAATAGATCATTCCGATGTTTTCAATTGTTTGACTTGATTGCTCTATTTTTCAAAAGGTTGTTTGGGTATTTTGCTTGTGTGAAAGATTCTAACCCCAATCTCGAGATACCTTAAGTATGTGACAATAGACCAGGGAAACTGTACGGCATGTACCGATACGGTTGATCTGGTAGTCACCGTTAGTGCGATACTTTGGTTTATACTGATGTCCCTTGAAAAACGATCAAGGAGTATATTAGGCTTCCGAAATGTCATTAAACACTAATTTGTCTTAGAACCTTTTAGTTGAACTTGACTTGTGGCCTATTAAGTGGCTAGCTTTGAAATTGATCGAAGTTAGTTATCCTCGAGGAATATTTTGATCGGCCGTCTGAGCGCCGTATTGAGATGTTACCTCCAAGGATCATAGAACCCGAATACTATTCTAGGACAGGTTTTAACCAACTCAACTTCAGTGGGGAGGGTATCACCTATGAACTTCATGCAAGCCTTTAAACCTAAGGCTATTGTTTGATTTGTTTTTGTGTGCCACATGTTTGACATCATAACATCATAAGCATCATAAGCATATCATTTTCTCACTAATCATTTCAAGGATCAAAGAGTTTACCTTTGTTATTGCAGGTAATGGCTCCCGCCACCAGAGATTACATCCGAATCAACATCTCAACGGTGCCATCTGAGTTAAAAGACTTAATATCAGAATTTACCAGGAATGTTCAATTCAACGAAAAGCACGGTCACCTACTCCATTTGGTTACCTCAAAATTTGAAGAAGACATGATACGGGTCCTGTTCCAGTTCTTTGATCCCGAACATTATTGCTTTACATTTCCTGACTAACAGTTAGTACCCACCTTGGAAGAGTTTTCTGAACTAATTGGATTACCTATTCGAAATCAATTACCTTTCACTGGTTTAGAAAGGATTCCAAAACCTGAAATCATTGCTGCTGCCTTACATTTGCGAAAGTCAGAAATCGAGTCCAATTGGGAAACAAAGAGTGGAGTTAAGGGTTTGCTTGCTAAGTTCTTAATGGAAAAGGCTCGATTATTACTAGAAAACAAAAGTTACCCAGCTTTTGAGGAGGTTGTGGCTCTTTTGATCTATGGGTTGGTTTTATTCCCTAATCCCGACCAGTTCATAAGTGTACACATTATCAATCTTTTCCTAACCCGTAACCCGGTACCAACATTGCTGGGAGACATTCTACATTCTCTACACACTCGTACCATGAAGAAACGAGGAACTCTTATGTGTTTTATACCACTACTGGCTAGGTGGTTTACATTTCATCTTCCCCGATCAGTGTTGAGAAATGAACAAAGAATGCAATGGTCTCGCAGGATTATGTCTTTGTCTCATTCAGATATCCGGTGGAACAACTTCTTTCAAAGAGACATTACTATCATTGATCATTGTGGAGAGTACCCTAATGTGCCACTACTTGGCATCAAAAGGGGCATCACTTACAATCCCTCTTTAGCTTTACGCCAATTCGGATATGCACGGGGAAACGGTCCTCATGACATGATTATCCGTGGCATTGTGTTTGATTACGAGAATGATTCCCATAGACACCGACGAAGGTTCATACATGCATGGGGCAGTGTCTATAGAATAGTAAGCAAAACTTTGTGGCAATGGAATTCTATTCCTATAGAACCTTACCTCAGATGGGTTCGGGCTCATGCTCAGAAACTCATCATGCCATATCCCGCTATTCTACCTATGACTATTGAGCCAGAAGTCGAAGGAGACGAACCTCAAGTTATTCTACATCCGGATATGCCAACTGACCTGGAAGAGTTGCAGAAATCTTGGGTTCAACTAAAAAGGGAAAGAGATACTTTCAAAGCACACTGTCAAGACTATGAGAGAAGATTATTGGAGCTCACCGGACAACTCCAAGAAGAGCAGCAGATCAACACATTCCTGGGTGCAAAGAGAAAGCGTCCATGGGAGACCTGAGGGATCCTTCATTTTCTTTATTTATTTCTGTTTTGTAAGCCCAAATGAGGCAAAAAAGAAAAAAAATGAAGAAAAAATAATAATAAATTGTTTGACTAACCAATGTTTGTTTTTCTTTTGTTTTAACAAATCTAAACTCTAAGATCCTTGAAAACATTGCATATACATTTCATTCATTGCATATACATTTCATTCATTGCATATACATTGCATTCATACACATTGCATAACAGGTTCACATGACGGATTCCTCATCTCCTCGCTGTTTATTTCAGTCAGAAGAGATGGAATCTGAAACAAGCATCAAGAATCTCGAAGCACAGAACGCCCAAGTTCAAGTGGCAATTCTGGAACTGGCTAAGGGGCAACAAGAACTGAAAGCCCTGATGATCAAAAAGAAAAAGAAGCCCAAAGGATCTGTAGGCTTGAGCCAACTGAAAAGAAAGATCAAAATCCCAGCCAAAAAGTTCAAAAAGCCACCGATCCCTGAAATAGTCGGTGATGGTGAACAAGGTGACAATCACAGCAACCAGGGTTCTGCCAAACCCTCTCTCTCTTCTAATGAAGAAGATTATCATTCTGGAGACGAACAGGATGATGACAAGTACCAGCAGTTGGAGGAACGCATGAAAGCTATGGAGATACAAAAAATACCTGGCTTAGATTTCAATGATCTGGGACTCATCTCAGATGTCGTTATCCCTCCAAAGTTCAAAGTTCCTATCTTTGCGAAATATGATGGAGTTTCTTGCCCAAAACTACATCTGAGGTCCTATGTAAGGAAGATACAACCTCACACAACAGATAACAAATTGTGGATCACTTCTTCCAAGAAAGTCTGTCGGGTACACAACTCGAATGGTACTACCAGCTGGAAAGTACCAAAGTTCATACCTGGGAAGATTTAGCTGCTGCTTTTTACAAACAGTATCAATACAATGCTGATCTTGCACCAACCCGTACTCAACTAAGGGGCATGTCCATGGCACCAAAAGAAAGTTTCAAAGGATATGCACAAAAGTGGAGAGATATGGCTGGAAGGGTTCAACCACCCTTATCTGATCGCGAGCTGGTCGACATGTTCATGGGCACTTTAACTGGCCATTTCTATAGTCATTTGCTGGGAAGCTCATCATCAGGTTTCACTGACCTGATATTGACTGGGGAACGTGTCGAAAGCGGCATTCAAAATGGAAAAATCCAAATAGGCTCTTCCTCTGGTACTACAAAAAGGCCCATCAGTGGGAGAAATGAGGTCAACACAATGCAAATTCAGAAAGGTCGCAAAAGTGAGCAGCACCAATCTGTGGGGGCAGTTCTGATCTCCGCATCTGCACCTCAAAAAGATCAACAGCCAAAATATATGCGTCGACTAGATGCGCCAAGAAGAAATTTCACCAGAATCAATATGCCGATCTCTCAGGCATTGCAGCATTTGCTAAAAGCAGATCTGATCACATTAAAAGATCCTCCAAAGAATGTCAACACTTCCTCTCTGAGTTATCGCCCCGATGCAACGTGTGCGTATCACTCAAACTGTCCAGGACATGACGCAGATCACTATTGGACCCTGAAAAATAAAATACAAGACATGATAGATGCTGGGGAAATTGAGTTAGATCCTCCAGAAACTCCAAATGTCATCACGGCACCCATGCCGAAGCATGACAAAACTGTCAACGCTATCTTAGACACTGTTTACATCTATGATGTGACCGAATTGTCAACTCCACTCCTCGAAGTCAAAGGAAAGCTAATCCAAGCTGGCTACTTTCCAGGTTGCGACCCTGATTGCTTTTATTGCTCATACCTGCCCAATGGTTGTGAAAATCTGAGAATGGGAATTCAAAAATGGATGGATCGCCGTATCAATATGTTTGAGAGGCTCCCTTCTATGGACATTTTATGCGAAGTCTTTGCAGACGGGATGAGAATAGAGGATGTCTCAGTGATCTCCAGCTTACCATTCAAAATCTCTGCTAAGGCTCCTTTCAAAATTTCCGCTACACTCAAGGTGGCATCAGTAATCATTGCTAGTCCAACTCCATTTCCATACTCCTCAGACAAATCTGTCCCGTGGGGTTACAACACTATTGTTTATGTCCAGGAGTTAAACAGGATACCTTGACCAAAGAGGCCCTGAATTTTACTGCTCCAACTGTTGATAACATTGTGGGTACCAGTAAGATTACGAGAAGTGGAAGGATCTTTTCACCAGAAATTTCTCCAAATGTTGCTACTGGCCCAGTCCAGGTCCCAGTTCCTAATCAAGATATCGACGCTCGAGGCAAAGAGCCACAAGTTGAGCCAGTTCAAATACCGGTGGAGGTCACTGTTGAAGATCCATCGAAGCAAGAAATGGAGGAAATATTGAAAATCATCTGCAAGAGTGATTACAATATTGTCGAACAACTGGGGCACACTGCTTCAAAAATCTCAATGCTGTCTCTGTTAAAGTATCAAGAAGCTCATGCCAAAGCTCTGATGAAGTTCCTGAATGCTGCGCATGTGCCTCAAGAGATTTCAGTCGATCAATTTGAAAATTGTGTTGCCAATCTAACAGTGACCAATGGCCTCGGTTTCTCTGATGTTGATCTAACCCCTGCTGGAAAGAATCACAATAAAGCCCTACATATCTCCATTGAATGTAATGGCACCACTCTATCTCATGTGCTGGTAGATAACGGTTCTTCTTTGAACGTGTTACCAAAAACAGTACTGGAAAAGCTTGACTTCGAAGGAGTTGTGTTACAACCAAGCGATGTTGTGGTAAGAGCCTTTGATTCTACCTTTTACGTAATGGAAATTCACCCAGCATATTCCTGTTTACTTGGACGCCCTTGGATACATGGGGCAAATGCTGTAACTTCTACCCTGCACCAGAAGTTGAAATATCCAGTAAAAGGAAAGATTGTCACAGTTTATGGCGAAGAGGAATATGTGGTTAGTCACCTGAGCAATTCCAAATATGTCGAGTTGGATGACGAATTCATCGAAACTCCCTGCCAATCTTTTGAGGTGGTCTCTCCAGATGTCTCTACTACCAAGCATATTTCTGCTACTCCAACTACAACTATGGCTTCTCTCAAAGATGCCAAAGCTGTGATCGAAAAAGGTGATTGCACAGTATGGGGACAGCTCCTCGATATACCTTACAAGTCCGACAAGCTAGGCATGGGCTATGATAGTGGAAATCAAAAGAATGATCAAAGTCCTTGTTCTGGAGGATTAATGTCACATTTCATCAGCCAAGGAGTAAACGCCATTGAAGATGATGGAGTGTTCTTGAACCATATCATTCAGCCATATCCAGATGAAATTCCACCCATTTCCATGGGAATGTGGGATACTTTGGGAGATCCAAGCGGCGGATATAATTATCAATACACCGCACCTCAGAATTCTTTTATTGCTATGGAAGATATTACCCCAACAGGATGGGGTGATCAATTTGAAAATGACAAAAGTCTCACAAGTCCCAGCACTCAGCAATATCAAAATCCACCTAAAGAAGTTTGGGATACGCTAGGAGAGCCAAGTGGCAAATATGACTTTATGGTGAAATATTCCGCTCCTCCGAGCTCAAAAATCGCCATGGAAGACATTGTCCCAACTGGATGGGACGAACATTATGATGACAATTTTACTCCTGAAAACACCAGGGAAACACCAAATAACGAGGGTTACTTTCTGTCACAGTACACTACTCAGCAGACTGCACAAGTCTCCCTCAAAGACATTATCCCGACTGGATGGAACGGCCTTATCGAGCATCTCGCTCAGCCAACAGAGATATCTCAGCCTGGGCTCTCGTATCCAGCAGAGTATATCACTTATCCCAAAAGATCACAGGCTCATTTCCCAGCTAATGAAATCAATGCTGTGGGAGATGAAGAAGACAACTGCAACTGGAACAGCTGGATACTCCCTGCTCACAACAATGGATTGAACAACTGGAAAACTGAGGATGTGATCTCCTTCGATCAGGAGTAAATGCAATTTCCTGTTTTCTTTGTGTATATTGTGCAAAGATAAAAATGGTTCCTGTACTATCGAACCATGAGCTTGAAAGCCGTGTGCCTTACCCGAAGCACACTGGTCCTTTTATAAGGGTTTATCATATCATGAGCATGTGCATTCAATAAAATAATGGGACGTTTGCATATTCAAATTTTGTGATCCTTTTTCTTTCTTTTCTTTTCAAATAGCTATGTTTTCTTACACACACTCACATAAATAAAATGCAGATTCACATTCACGTTGGATCCAGTCGATAACGATTCTGCTATTGCCCGTCATGACTTTGAAAATCCAATCTACCAAACTGAGGACGAAAGTGAGGAAGATTGTGAAGTACCAAGAGAACTTGCAAGGCTGCTAGAACAAGAAGAGAAGGCTATACAGCCTCATGAGGAACCAATTGAGGTTATCAACTTGGGCAGCAACGAAGAAAAGAAAGAAGTCAAAATAGGGGCTGATTTAGAACACAATGTCAAGCAAAGACTGATTCAAATGTTGCAAGACTACGTCGAGATATTCGCCTGGTCCTATGAAGATATGCCTGGCCTTGACACGGACATTGTGGTTCATCGCCTGCCAATCAAAGAAGGTAGCATTCCAGTCAAGCAGAAACTACGAAGGAGTAGGCCTGATATGTCAAAAAAGATCAAAGACGAGGTTGAAAAGCAATTCAATGCCGGCTTCCTGAAAGTTGTAAGTTATCCTCCTTGGATAGCTAACATCGTGCCCGTACCTAAAAAAGACGGGAAAGTCAGAATGTGTGTAGACTACAGAGATATGAACCGGGCAAGCCCCAAAGATGATTTCCCTTTACCTCACATCGATGTACTGGTTGATAATACCGCACAATGCAAGGTATTCTCCTTTATGGATGGATTCTCATGGTACAATCAAATCAAGATGGCACCCGAAGACATGGAAAAAACAACCTTCACAACACCTTGGGGAACCTTTTGTTACAAAGTAATGCCCTTTGGTTTAAAGAACGCAGGAGCAACCTATCAACGTGCAATGGTAGCTCTATTTCATGATATGATTCATCAGGAGATAGAGGTGTATGTCGATGATATGATTGCAAAGTCCAACACCGAAGAAGAACATCTGGGTCATCTACACAAGCTGTTTGACAGACTCAAGAAATACAGGTTGCGACTGAATCCAAATAAGTGTACCTTTGGAGTAAGATCCGGCAAACTCTTAGGTTTCATCATCAGTAGCAAAGGTATTGAGGTTGATCCTGCCAAGGTCAAAGCCATTCAAGAAATGCCTATACCCCGTACCGAGAAACAAGTCAGAGGATTCTTGGGACGTCTGAATTACATCGCCCGATTTATTGCCCACATGACCACTACTTGTGTGCCGATCTTCAAACTGTTGAAGAAAGATCAAGTGGAAAGGTGGAATGACAAATGCCAGTTAGCCTTTGACAAAATCAAAGAGTATCGCCAAAAACCGCCAATCTTGTTACCACCTGTGGAAGGAAGACCCCTAATAATGTACCTAACTGTGTTAGAAGATTCAATGGGGTGTGTACTGGGGCAACATGATGAGTCCGACCGAAAGGAGCATGCAATCTACTATCTTAGCAAAAAGTTTACCGATTGTGAAACAAGATACTCACTACTCGAAAAAACTTGCTGTGCCTTAGCATGGGCGGCTCGCCGACTAAGACAGTATATGCTAAATCACACCACTTTCCTAATCTCCAAAATGGATCCTATCAAGTACGTGTTCGAAAAACCTGCTCTCTCTGGAAGAATAGAAAGATGGCAAATGATCTTAACAGAATATGACATTCAATACACTTCACAAAAAGCAATCAAAGGAAGTGTGGTAGCTGATCATCTGGCTCATCAAGCAGTGGATGATTATCAAGCATTGAACTTTGACTTCCCAGACGAGGACATTATGCTAGTCAATGACTACAAACAACCAGGACCAGAAGAAGGACCCGAGCCAGGATCCCGGTGGACTATGGTTTTTGACGAAGCTTCTAACGCACTTGGCAATGGCATCGGAGCTGTGATCATTTCCCCTGCAGGAGGTTATACACCATTCACTGCCAGATTATGCTTCAACTGCACTAACAATATAGCCGAGTACGAAGCATGTATTCTGGGTCTCAAAGCTGCAATCGATCTAAGAATCAAGTTCCTGAAGGTTTACGGAGACTCGGCCTTGGTAATTTACCAAGTCAAAGAGGAATGGGACACGAAGCACCCGAATCTAATTCCTTACAAAGAATATGTGCTGAGTCTGATTCCTTATTTCGAAGAAATCACTTTTGAACACATCCCACGCGAGGAAAATCAACTAGCTGATGCCTTAGCTACCATGTCATCCATGTTCAAAGTCAGGTGGGACAATGAGGCGCCGATAATCACCATTTACAAACAAGATGAACCATCCTATTGCAATGAGATCGATGCCGAAGGAACAGAAGAAAAACCATGGTTCCATGAAGTAAAAAGATATCTCGAAGCTCAGGAGTACCCTGAAGGGGCGTCCATCAATGACAGAAAGTTTCTAAGGAGGTTTGCCGCCAAATTCTTTCTAAGTAATGGAACCCTATACAAACACAACCATGAATCAACTTTACTTCGTTGTGTAAACAAGAAGGAAGCAGAACGGATTATGGAAGACATACACGATGGTGCCTTTGGTACTCATTCAAGTGGACATACAATGGCTAAAAAGATCCTCAGAGCAGGTTATTACTGGTCTACCATGGAGACGGACTGTCATCATCATTCCCGAACCTGTCATAAATGTCAGATATATGCTGACAAAGTACATGTACCTCCAGTCCCGTTAAACGTGCTGACGGCTCCTTGGCCTTTCGCAATGTGGGGTATTGATATGATTGGAGAAATCAAACCTACTGCCTCCAACGGACATCGCTTTATCCTGGTCGCCATTGACTACTTCACAAAATGGGTAGAAGCAGCTTCATTTGCTTCTGTCACCAAGAATGTAGTGGCCCGATTTATGAAGCACAATCTCATTTGTCGGTATGGCATTCGCGAAAGGATCATCACGGACAATGGCACAAATCTAAACAACAGAATGATTACTGAACTCTGCACACAATTCCAGATCAAACATCATAATTCCTCTCCATATCGACCAAAGATGAATGGCGCAGTGGAAGCTGCCAATAAAAACATCAAGAAAATCATACAAAAGATGACAGTAACCTATAAAGACTGGCATGACATGTTACCTTTTGCTCTTCATGGTTATCGCACATCTGCGCGTACTTCAACAGGGGCAACTCCATTCTCCTTAGTCTATGGTATGGAGGCAGTTCTTCCAATTGAAATTCAGATTCCTTCCCTAAGGATTATGAAAGAAGCCGATCTAGACGAAGACGATTGGATTCAAACACGGTTGGACCAGATAAACTTGATTGATGAGAAGAGGCTCGCAGCTATTTGTCATGGTCAATTGTACCAAAAGCGCATGATCAAAGCCTTCAACAAAAAAGTCAAAAGTCAGGCATACCAAACCGGCGGCTTGGTTGTCAAACGCATCATCTTACCACAAGGTGATCCCAGAGGCAAGTGGACTCCCACTTATGAGGGACCATTTGTAATCAAGAAAATATTCTCCGGCGGTGCCATGTTGCTTACCACGATGGATGGCGAGGATTTCCCACACCCTGTGAATGCGGACATAGTCAAAAAATACTTCGCTTGAAAAGAAAAGCTCGCTAAGTTGAAAACCTGAAAGGGCAACTTAGGCAAAAAATGAGCGTCTCGGTGGATTGAAAACCCGAAAGGGCGATCCAGGCAAAAATTAGAGACTAAATAATACTATCCCGGTAGGCTGAAAACCTGAAAAGGCAGCCTAGGCAAAAGTTAGGGAATAAAGCGTACAACTATGTTCAGTTCAGCTGCCTACTCACCATCAAGATTCAACATATCGAAGACGCCGATCAGTCCAATCACTTTCTTCCAACAAGCGAGGGATGAGATGCTCGAAGACAGATTGGCAATAGCAGAATTGAAACTTGACTGGATTGTTTTCACATAGCTATTTATCTTTATAAATATTTTCCAAAGCTTTATGACAATTTCCTACTACTAGGATTTTTGTTTCCTTGAACTAACCAGCCTATCATGGCTCTTTTTCAAAAATCAATGCAGCTTAGGCTCAAAATCAACGTTTTCACTTTTTTTGTTTTGAATACGTAAACGTCCCAATGTTAATTTTGAATGAACATGTGCATTTGAATATGATTGATGTTTACCAAAAAAAACAGGAACAGCATTCAGGCAATGTCTCAGTCATTGGGACATCATCCCGAAACCAGCATCAGAAGAAAATTCCCAAGAGAAATACATTTCTCAGCAAATTCCTCGATAAGATTTTTCTCTCCAAACGAAGTGATTCGAGAAATCTTATCCCCCAGCAGGGCTGTTCCAGATTACTATCTCCAGAAGGTGTGGTCTCCACACCAGGACTTGGTCAAATAGTGCATCGGAGGATTATGCATCTTCCTCATTCCCACTCGAAAGATCATCAACAATCACAATACCTTCATCTCCAGATGACTGACTAGCTGGGATTTATTTTCCCAATCATACATTATACATCATACATTATACATCATACACCATGCATCATACATTATACATCATACATCATACATCATATATCATACGTCATACGCATATTCATACACAGCATATAATATTTCATGACAAACGCATACATAACATGCATATTTCTCCTTTAGTTAGAGAATCTCATGCATTACATACATCATGCCATTGCATATCACTAACTTGATTTTTCAGGCAGACGGATGTCTTCAACAAAGATGTTCTCAATCACATACAGTGTTCCCCTTGAACTCTATTCAAATAAGCGGTCCTCTCAGATATAATCAAGCCAAGGATTCGTTCTGAAGAGATCCCTCCTTTCAAATTCCTTATCAACTCAAAAAACAAGCAACGCAGATCTAAAGATGATGCCTCAGACGGTTCCAGAACGATCTACCATCAAAGATCTAAAGCTGATACCTCAGACGGTTCCAGAATGATCTACCATCAAAGATCTAAAGCTGATACCTCAGACGGTTCCAGAACGATCTACCATCAAAGATCTAAAGCTGATACCTCAGACGGTTCCAGAACGATCTACCATCAAAGATCTAAAGCTGATACCTCAGACGGTTCCAGAACGATCTACCATCAAAGATCTAAAGCTGATGCCTCAGACGGTTCCAGAACGATCTACCATCGAAGATCTAAAGCTGATACCTCAGACGGTTCCACAACGATCAACTTTCAAAATCTAAAGCGGACAGTTCCATAACGATCATCCTCCTAGACTTAAAGCGGTAACCTTGGACGGTTCCGAAACAGTCAACACAAAGACTTTCAAATCCTTCATCGAAATATAATCAATGGATTCATTCTGATGAACAAACCATCAAACACATTTGCCAGGTGGCATCTGAAAGCCCATCCCAGGTAATGTTCCGATCTGCCAACAACATTTCTCAGACAACATTCAAAAACAACCGATCAAGGTAAGTGCAAATTTTCAGGGCATCTAAAATATTCAATCACCTTCTACCTTCAGATTTCAAACAATCTCTTCAGGTTTAAGAATATTGAATAGGGGCAACTGTTATACCCTAAAATTTGCCCGCATCTTTTTTCAAGAAAACTCCAATCTAAAAATTAGGAGTTTCATATAATCATGGATTTTTATTTCACAAATATCCTGACATATGAAATACTTAGTTTTTAGAATTTTTCTTATACAGTATTTTGGCTCGCTGTCGGATTTACTCTTACGCAAACGCCAAGTACTGTTTATTGCTTCACGCACGCTATTTATTTGATATTTGTTTACAGATAAATAGTACTGACGCAATTGGTACAGAGTTAAATCTTTTGCAGGCGCAGAGTCCGGGATTCAGACTGTACTGGTAACAAGTAAATTATTATTAATTTTTGTTTCCCACTAACTTTTGTACTATATTCCATTATTTTCAAAATCTCTTTTCAAATCTCTTTTTCAAAAATCAAATCTTAACTTTATTCTACACATCTCTCTTTTTCCCAACACTATCATACACTTTCTTTCAAATCTTACTTCCACTCAAATTTTCCTTTTGTACGGAATCACTTCATTCCCCAACGTCTCTATCCCTCTTTTCATTATATAAATACCTCTCATTTTTTCCATAAAATCTCACATCAAATTCTAAATCATTTCTCAAATTTCTACTTCATATCCATTCTCTCTTTTTCCCCCGGCAAAATGGCGAAGCGGATGGAAACATGTTTTCTTATGGTCATCACCATTGCTACGGTGATCATGTCCTTCTTCTGTCTGCATAGTCCTGAAAAATGTGGACCTGCGATGGTTACACTCCCGATCATCTATTTTCTGTTGGTCATAGCATGGGTTATTAATCGTCATTCTTAAAGTTTGTTGTATCTCTTATTTTCTTAAATGTACCGTTTACTCGTCGTACTGTTCATTATAGTATGTAATGTTTGTACTGTCAGTATTAAATGTTGTACTATTTGTCATATTGTTGCTTAAATTATTCAGATAGTATTTTGTGTGTTTTCTGTCAGTCAAATATTTATGTTTCTGTGCATTAAATGATTTTTCAGGGTTATTATCGGTAATTTTGCTCGCGTACAGTAAATAATAGTTATTTATTATGTCTGTGTTTTTAACAAGTCAAGTAAATAAACTTTCATCTTTCACATAAAACAAAAACAACAAAAAGAAAATTAACTTTGACTGTTGATTTTTCACTCTAACTGTTACATGCCTAAATAGTCAGTTGACAGTCAAACTGCTGACAGTACAATTCTCTGTGTTTTGTACCATCAATCAAATCAAACTTTTGCATTTCAAAATTCCAAGATTTTTGTCCTAGAAGTCTTCTGAATATCACATGATTAGCAGAGACTCAGCACTGCACAAAAATCAAGTACGCTTAACTGTCTCCTACACAAACAGTCCCTGATTAGGGTTTCTTGTTTTTTCAGGAGAAGGAAGTTTTTGAGACCTCAAATGGATTTCATGGACCTCCATACATCTCAAAGTACCATCATACAAATTTTCAAACTTCAATTCACTCAGAGGCACCGTCAGCAGCTCAAATAGTCAACAGACAATCCGTTTGACCAAAAAAGTCAACAGACAGTCAAAAATGAAATTTTTTGTCAACATCCATATTTTGTCAAAGGATTCATCATTTTATCATTGTATGATCATAATTCATCAAGGAAAGATCAAAAATCAACAAAACCCTAAGATTCAAAATTAGGGTTTTCTCCTAAAAAGTCAACTGAACTTTGACTGGTCATAACTCTCTCATCCTTCATCCAAAAAATTCAAACCAAAGCTCATTTTGAAGGAAATTCAATTATCTTTCAAATTCAATTGGTCCCATGGTCATTAGGTTCACCATTTGAAAAATATGAACCAAGACATTACAGGTCATTTTCAAAGTCAACAAAAAGTCACTTTTTTCAAAAGGACACACAAGGAGCATCAAAAATCATTTTGACATGAGACCAAAGACATTGGTTAGAGGACTCGTTGAGGTTTCCAAAAAGTGCAAGATCTCCTTCATATGACAAAAATTGAGGGATTTACACCTTGTTGAAGTTGGCTAAATTTTGGGAAAATGCATAAAACCAACATTGCTCAAAAATGTATTTTTTCCAAATGGGGCCAAGTTTTCATAGTTCAAACATGTTTACCATGATACAATGGGACTCCCCCGACCAAGACAAAGCCCACACCATTTTTTTTCATTTTTGGTTTAATTTTATCCTATTTTAAGATTAAATGAAAATGGAAAATGGAAGGATAATGGATAGCTTAGTTTCTAAGCATGAGTCATCCAAGAATCTTTAATTTTCTGCAGAAGATTGAGGTACAAGGCAAGAGAATTGAAGAGGAGCAAGACTTGGTCAACAATTCAAAAGTTTTTAATATTTAAAAATCAAGAATTCAACAAAGGCAATCAATGCTTCTTGGCTTGGATTCTAAGCACAACATGGCCTATAAATGAAGTTGCAAACTCCATCAAAAAAAAGGAGGGAGGGGGACACGAATACAGCAAGAGCATAGTCATAAACTCCATAAAATTTCTCAAAAATTCCATACACTTTGTAATTTTCGAATTCTATATTCCAACCATTATGAATACAAACCAATCATTCCAATCATCTCCTGGGATCTAATATAGTAAGTTGAGATCATAATTCATGGTTACATGTACATAAAACTCATGCTTTAAAAGTTACATATTCATGCATTTTTCTAACTTTCGAATCTCACAACTTAACATGTTTTAATACCAACTAACACTTCTAACAAGTTGCTAAGATGGTTTAGGGAAGATTTGAACACTTACATGCAAGTTTTAACGTGAGAATACACATGTACCATTCTTGAAGTTTCAAACATGTGAACGTTCGAATCCCATGATGCAAGCGTTTTTAGCCAAAACTAATGCCACCATCATGTTCAGGAGGTCATTTTAAGGTGACCTGGGTGCCCCTTGTTTTTGTTAATAACCATTTTTGTAGGTTTTTTGAAAGCATGGAAATCTGAAAGAAAATCCGCAGGAAAATCCGCAGGTAAGTCTGCAAGAAAATCCGCAGGTACCAAGGAAGAAGATGATGAATAGTGAGGTTGAATCTTTGACCGCACGCGTGGCATATCTTTCTCTTCACATTCGCTGGTCAACCAGCATGGACCCCACGCTGGACTCTCAAAGTCAGCATGATCTCATGCTACACCTTTATCCATGCGCCTCATGTGACTCTCAATCTGAGCCATAGATCACCTCATAATCTCATCCAACGTTCCAAAACACGCAGCCACACCATGTTCCCTCATAAATCACCACACAGGATCACTGTTTTATTTTATTTTCTATTTTATTTTAATTTCTTTGTTAAATTAATTAAAAATAGTTTTAAAAATCCAAAAAATATAATAAAAATATTTTATTTTTCTTCATAATTTAAATATTTTGTATAATTAATTAGATAATATGCATATATTTATCTTTTAATTATTTTCAACCAATCAAAAAATCATAAAAAAATTGTTCTTTATATTAAATATTGTTTATATATCATAAACTAATTTTGTACATATTTTGAATAATTTTCTCTTCAAGTTTTAATTATTTGTGTAATTATTTATATAATTATGTATTAATTAACTCCATCAATTTCAAATCAATTTCAAAAATCCCAAAAAAATTAGTTTTGTTTTAAAATTAATTAACAAACATTTTGAACATATTTTAAGCTTAATTTTTAGGTTTGAAATTTATTTTCATCTTTTTTCCTCATTTTAATTTAATTAATCATGCATTAATTATAATTAAAAACAAATCATAAATAACCCAAGAACACTTCTTTTATTTTCTTGCAATTTAAATTCCTAGATAAATGTATAGGTTGTCAAATTCATGTAAATAGCGTAGTTTACATTTCCTGCACAATCGATGTAATAGCGTAGATTTACTTTCCGCATTTTACATTTCCGCATTTTAAATTCCAGCACATATAAACTGCGTGTATGCCAAAGATAAAATAGAATCGTTAGATCACTAACTTCAAAGATAAAATATTTGAATCCAAACACAATCACACTTGCACCTCTTAGGGTAATCCCTTTCTCATTCTTTTCAAAATCAAAATCAAATTCTATTATTTCAAACGCAAAATCGAACTTTTGTTTATATCCGGTGAAAGGATAGATTTTTAAAGGAAATAGGATAAAGACCTTATAACTCAGGGTAGACCTCCTAATTTGCTTGCTCAAATCAAAACAAACAAATCTCTCATATATCATTGTTTTTTTTCAAAATAAAACTTTCAAAAAGACAATACTTTGTATATATCCAAACAAGGATCATTACGAAGTTAACGCTCTTTTTTCCAAAGCATCTTTTGAACGATAAAAACACTTTGTATACATCCGCATAAGGATCATTACAAATTCAATTTACAAAGGTATTTGAAACCACATACGAGCATTTAAAAGCAATTGAAAACAAGTGAGCTAAGCAAATTAAAGAGCCCATGGATAACCATGGATACAAAGGGTGCTAACACCTTCCCTTTGTATAACCTACCCCCTTACCCAGAATTTCTTAAAGGTCTTTTTTTTGTTTCTTTTATAAACTTTTCCTTAATTGGATAAAATAAAAGGTCGGTGGCGACTCTCTGATTTTCAAACACAAAAGCAGAAACAAAAAGAGTCAGTTCGCGTATCTCTCCGCGAGAGGTATGGCAAAAAACCGAGCGCGCGACAAGGCCATTTGTAACTATCCGGAGGATAGGCCATTCTTTAGGGATGGAGGAGGAGTGAATGAGGAAGGAGCTAATGAAGAGGAAGGTGAAGAAGAAAATCAAGAAGGAGAGGAAGATGGTGATGAGTGATGATACCTTTATGGTGATGTTGTTGTGTTTTATTGTGTTTTGTTTATTAGTATTTTAATTTTATGTTGAATATTTAGGAATGTTTTGTTACCATCCTTAGGGATGTGTGTTTTTGTTGTTGTAATGAAGTGGCAAATGGTGCTACTAAGACATCTTTGAGGCATTTGCCATTGGCAATTTGTGTCTAATATATTATCATATTAGGTGTGTTATATTTTGTGTTTTTGTTATAGTGTTAAGTTTGGGTAGTCATATACTATAGTTATAGTAAATATAATAGTAGTGCTAGTAATATTATAATAGTACTAATAATATAATAGTAGTAATTATGTTTTAATATAATATTAGTAATTATAAGAAAATTTTTTTGTTGTTTGTCCTTGTGATGAATAGAAAAAAACTCAAGCAAGCAAAGTCTCATCAAAGAGTTGTAACATCAAAGTTGGATGGTGATGATAATGCTCTTGATGCGGTGCATGCTAAGGTAACGATTTTCTTGCTTTGTAGATATTAGTGTGAATATGATTTAGGTGCTTTATACAAAAACTTGTCATCACTTTGCATTTGAAAGATTTTGTTCATATTTGAATCAAGTTAGGACATAACTACATAAGTGAGAGGACTTTCCATTGTGTACTATAAACTTTTGTGTGTGCTAGCAATTGGTGTTAACTTGGACGATTCATGCTTAATCTACTTTGTTTAAAGTGTTAGAACTTAGAAGTGATCGAGGCAATTTTTTTTGTGTATTACGAGAAAAACAACCTTCCAAAAGGCCACCTGTGAGAGTGTGATCAATTGAAACCAATTTTGAGCCTTAAATTTTGATTTTGCCAAGTGAGTCGAATGAGAACCGACAAGCTAGTAAGTACTCCCTTATTGAGTTTGTTGAAGAAAAGCAAAGAAAGAAAACTTTTGACTCACTTGGAAAATATTTTCTTTGTTAGACACTTAACCCTATTGCACTTAAATCTTAAATGAAGAGCATAATTGTGTTGAATTATTGAATTGTTCAAAGTTGGGGAGAGGAGTTTACTTGAGAAAAAGAAAGAAAGGAAATGGTGGTATAATAGAACAATGCATTCATAAAAAAGAAAGGAAAAATGAATTGAAAAAGAAAAGAAAAATTACAATGTTATGAAAAATCAAAAGATAAAAGAAGGAATGCATTGTAGTGCTGTAAAGTCAAAAGGGAGAAATAAGAATGTTTGTGTAAATAGTGTGATTGAATAAATGCTCTTCATGCAATTGTCCCTTTTTGATTCATTGGCCATGTAGAAATGTCACTTGTTTGGAACCAAGCCAAGTTACAACCGAAAAAGTCCTCGTGATCTTTGTTTCTATCACTTTTGTTACTTAGTTTAGATGAATGTATGAATTGTCTTGAATGTGCACAATTGCTAGGGAGAGTGATAAGTCCTTTGTGCTAGCATGATTATAGCACTTTGTCCTTCATTGTTAAAGTTGATTATAGGTGATTCAAGTTTGAACATCATTTTGATAAATGCAAGTGTGGTGAAGTGTTTGTATTTAGAACCTAACTCATATTCATGTTTTGATCTTGTACAAGCAAGGGATGGTTATGGAGCATGCATGTAAGTCAAGTTTGAACCATTCTCTTTATGTGCTAACCTTGTAAATATTATTTTTGTGCTTGTTGAGTTGTTCTTGTTTGAGGACAAACAAAGGTCAAAGTTGGGGAGAGTTGTTAGAATCCAAAATGTGGATAATTGTTGATAACTTTTGTGGTATTTTGATAACTTTTCTCAATTCTTTTCCATTTAATTACGGTTCGTAATCGTGTAAATAAATAAAGCCGAGTTTAGTAGTAAATATATTATTTATAAGCTTTTCTTATGTTTTTTTGTAGGTTTTATGCATTTTGGGAAGTATTAGGAGGTAATGAGACATTTAGGAGCAAGTTTGGAGGCCAAAGGAAGAAGTTTTGCTCAGCAAGGGCCGCTCAGCGGCGTGTAAGCGCGCTTTCCAGAAGCAGGAGGAAAATTGTGTTCAGCAAGTTCCGCTAAGCGGCCTCAGCCCGCTTAGCGGCCTCCAGCGTGGAAGCAGATATTTTGTGAGGTCCGCTTAGCGGCCCTTTGGGCGCTAAGCGGAGGTACTTTTTCAAGTGACCACTTTTAGGCACTTAGAGATATTTTGGGGGCAATCTTATCTTGTTCCTTTCATTCTTACCAACCACACACTCTAGGGCAAGAGAAGAAGAGAGAAAAACTCATAAATATTCAAGATTTCTCAAGCATTTTTCTTCATCATCTTTGAATTTCTATGCTAGGAGATCTTGTGTTGATGTTTGTTGTTGAAGCTATGGATAGCTAAACTCCTCATGTGTCAAGATTAGAGGTAGTTAGCTTGTAGAGTATGTATTCAGCTTGATCTTTTGTATATGAACCTTGTTGGTGATTAATATATGGTGAATATCTTTGTATTCATGTTTATATGTTGTTTTGATACACTATTGAGAGATATGTTTCAAATCTTGACCAAAAGGGTATTCATCTATCAATAATCAAACTCTAGAGATAGATTTGTGAGTTGATAATCACTTGTATCAAACTTTAAAGTTTATTATGTCAATTGTCGGCATGAGAGATCATCTGACGGTTAATATAATAACAATCACGATACTACTTTAGAGATAAACAGTATCGAGAGGATACGTGATTGTATTAATCATTGATATGTTCATATACATGATCATCAGAGTATATTCAAAAGCAAGCTAATGAAAACTAATCTTGACACAGTTTTGCCAAACCGTTTTTAAACCCTAAGTTATTGTCTTTACTTTCTTTTCATGCTATTTATCTTTCATGACACTAAAAACATCCAGAATCTTAACTCAAAATACACTAAGCTGTAGAACGGCGATAATATCGCATCAATCCCTGAGGAGACGATACTAGAAATACTTATCATATACTTTCCAACATCGGGGTACCTAGTGGGTACCTTATGTCTAGCAGCTAAAGTAGCAAATCGGGCTCTCTGCGTCTCATCTCTGAAAATCACAACCATACCGCCGAGGTAATTCATCCTGAAAGTCATAAAACACGAGAAGTTAGTTCAGATAATATATATATATATATATATATATATATATATATATATATATATATATATAAATGTGTGCTAAAAATAAAATAAAAGTGAAAATAAACCATGGGTTGCCTCCCACGCAGCGCTCGTTTAACGTCATTAGCTTGACGGTTAGATCTTACTTCATGTAGGTATCGGAGGGTCTATCAGAATATGACTAGAGTAACCAATAGGCACATCGCCCCCTTTGTACAGCTTCAGTCTTTGTCCATTTACCACAAATGGGGCACATGAATCGTTCTTAATTTCTACTGCTCCCGACCGTAGAACTTTTGAAACTTCAAATGGACCTGTCCATCGTGAACGAAGCTTACCATGGAAGAGACGTAGTCTTGAATTGAATAGGAGGACTGGGTCGCCAATGTTGAAATCTTTCTTTATGATCTTCTTGTCATGCCATATCTTGGTTCTTTCCTTGTAAATGATGGCATTCTCGTACGCATTTAAGCGGAGTTCTTCCAACTTATGGATATCCAAAATACGTTTCTCTCCGGCTTTCAAGTAATCTAAGTTCAAGGTTTTAATTGCCCAATAGGCCTTATGTTCCAATTCAAAAGGTAAATGGCAGGACTTTCCGTAGACCAATTGATAAGGGGTTGTTCCAATAGGGGTCTTATCGGCCGTTCGGTATGCCCATAGAGCATCTCTAAGTTTTGCAGACCAATCTTTTCTAGACAACGATACAGTTTTCTCTAAGATCTGCTTAATCTCCCTATTCGACACTTCCACTTGCCCACTAGTTTGTGGGTGATATGGTGTTGCTACTCTATGTTGTACTCCGTACTTACTTAGAAGCTTGTCAAATATCCTAGATATAAAGTGTGATCCTCCATCACTTATGACTAACCTCGGGGTTCCAAACCTAGGGAAAATGATATTCTTGAACAGTTTGACAACTACCTTGGTATCATTTGTGGGCGATGCAATAGCTTCGATCCACTTTGAGACATAGTCAACGGCCACTAGGATGTACTTGTTACCCATTGAGGAAGGGAAAGGTCCCATGAAATCAATACCCCAAACATCGAATAATTCTACTTCTTGGATGTTACTCAAAGGCATTTCGTCACGTCTTGAGATGTTCCCAGTGTGATGGCATCGTTCACACTTTGAAATGTAAGTGTGGACATCGCACCAAACTGTAGGCCAATAAAGACCATCTTGGAATATCTTGGCGCATGTCTTAGACGTGCTTGCATGTCCACCATAAGGCGCAGCATGGCAGTGTTCAATGACGTTGCCTACTTCTTCTTCTGGCACACATCTTCTGAAGATATTATCTATTCCTCTTTTGAATAGGAGGGGTTCTTCCCAAAAGAAGTGTTTAACATCGCTGAAAAACTTCTTCTTCTGTTGGTAACTTAGGTCAGGGGGTATGATATCAGCGGCCAGATAGTTTACAATATCTGCATACCATGGCGCGCTACTCAAGGTTGAGATCTCCTCAAAGGTTTCTTTTCCAGGGGTACGTAGGGTTTCTTTCTCAATAGTGTTCATCCCAACTACTAGTCTTTCATAGGTGGAGTGATCATCTATAGGTATTAGTTTGGGTTTAAGATGTTCTAACCTAGAGAGGTGGTCAGCAACTAAGTTCTCTGTTCCCTTTTTATCTTTAATATCAAGGTCAAATTCTTGGAGTAGGAGAACCCATCTGAGCAATCTAGGCTTAGCATCTTTCTTACTTAACAAGTATCAGATTGCAGCGTGGTCAGTGTATACTATTATCTTTGCTCCTACTAAATAGGACTGGAACTTATCGATAGCAAACACAACGGCTAGCAATTCCTTTTCTGTGGTTGTATAATTAAGCTGGGCAGCGTCTAGGGTTCTACTAGCATAGTAGATGACATTCAGTTTCTTCTCTTTTCTTTGCCCTAACACGGCTCCTACAGCGAAATCGCTTGCATCACACATGATTTCAAAGGGTTGCACCCAATCAGGGGGTTGTATGATGGGCGCTGAAATCAGTGCTTGCTTTAAAACTTCAAAGGCCTCAAGACATTTTTGATCGAATTCAAACTCGACATCTTTCATCAACAGTTTTGTTAAAGGTTTAGTTATTCCAGAAAACTTCTTGATGAAGAGTCGATAGAATCCAGCATGACCTAGAAAACTTCTTACTTCCCTAACGGTCTTAGGTGGGTTTAGATTTTCTATAACTTCTATCTTGGCCTTGTCAACTTCTATGCCTCTTTCGGAGATGATGTGTCCTAAAACTATCCCTTCGTTCACCATGAAATGACACTTCTCCCAATTCAGCACAAGGTTTACTTCCACACGTCTTTCTAAGATTTTCTCTAGATTCGACAGGCAGTTGTTAAAGTCAAATCCACACACCTAAAAATCGTCCATAAATACCTCCATAATTCCATCGAGATAGTCTGCGAAAATCGACATCATACAGCGTTGGAAAGTGGCGGGCGCATTACAGATCCCAAAAGGCATTCGTCTATAAGCGAATGTTCCATAAGGGCAAGTAAATGTGGTTTTCTCTTGATCTTCAGGGTGAATAGGGATTTGGAAAAAGCCAGAATATCTATCAAGATAACAGAAATACAAGTGTCTAGCTAGACGCTCAAGCATCTGATCTATAAATGGAAGAGGGAAATGGTCTTTCCTAGTCGCCTTGTTCAGTTTTCTGTAATCTATACACATGCGCCATCCTCCTTCGGTCCGCTTTGCTACACGCTCACCTTTCTTATTTTCCACAACAGTGATACCTCCTTTCTTTGGTACCACATGGACGGGGCTTACCCACTCACTATCTGAAATCTGGTAAATGATGCCAGCTTCTAATAACTTAAGGACCTCTTTATTTACTACATCACTCATGATAGGGTTTATTCTTCTCTGATGCTCTCTTGAGGTTTTCGAATTTTCCTCTAGTAGAATCCGATGCATGCATACGGACGGACTTATTCCTTTTAAATCAGAGACTTTGTATGCTAAAGATGACGGATATTTTCGCAAGGTATCTAAGAGTTGGTTTGTTTCAATTTGGTTCAAGGTAGCGCTTATTATCACAGGTCGATTCATCTCCTCGTCCAAAAACTCATATCTTAGATTCTTTGGTAGTTCCTTAAGTTCTATGGTAGGTTTCTTGGTGCACGGCATAGGGTCGGGGGTAAGTGCTAAGCATTCAAAAAGGTTGTCGTCAATGTAAGGTTCCATACTTTTGAATCTGTCATCCTCTAAAATGGGGGTAGAAGGCAATCTGATCAAGGAATCGTTAAGCTCATTTACGCACTCATCGATGACGTCGATGGCATAACACGCATCTCCGATCACTGGTGCCATTAGGAATTTTGATAGAATGAACTCGATCTTTTCATCCCCTACCTCAAAAGTCAACTTACCTTTCTTAACATCTATTATAGCTCCAGCGGTCGATAAGAATGGTCTACCTAGAAGGATTGGGATGTCATCATCTTCTTTGATATCCATAACTACGAAATCGGTCGGAATGTATAACTGACCAATCTTGACAGGTATGTCTTCCAGAATACCCATGGGGTATTTAACGGATCTATCAGCTAATTGTAACGACATCTTAGTAGGTTGAAGCTCTCCTAGTTTTAACCTCTTACAGACAGCTAAGGGCATCAAACTTACGCTCGCTCCTAGGTCTAGAAATGTTTTGTCTATCATATGATTTCCTAGGACGCAAGGGATAGAAAAACTTCCAGGATCTTTATCTTTCTTGGCAAGTTTATTCTCGGATATGGAATGAAATTTCAAAGGTTTGGGATCGTCGAGTCGTCGTTTGTTGGACAAAATATCCTTCAAGAACTTAGCATATGATGGTATCTGGGTTATTGCTTCGGTAAAAGGGATTTCTACGTGGAGTTTCTCTATTACCTTAATGAACTTTTGGAATTGGTTTTCTGTTTTGGTGTTTTTCAATCTTTGTGGAAATGGGATGGGTGGTTTGTAAGGTTGTGGTGTGCGATTCTCTACCTCTGGTTCTGATTGCTTTTCGGATTTCTCTGGTTCCTCTACCTGCCCTTTTGGTTCAGCATCTTCCTTAGCTTTTCTGATGAGCTCAAGTTAGGATTTTTCGGTCCTTCATAAGAGGTTCCACTTCTTAGGGTGATAGAATTTGCTGTCCCTTTGGGGTTAGGTTGGGTTTGTCCAGGGAATTGTCCTCCAGGTACAACTTGTGCAGAGGTAGTTTGAGCTACTTGTGAAATCTGGGTTTCAAGCATTTTGGTGTGGGTCATCATCTGGTCAAACTTGGTTGCCAGTTGGGTAACTAACTCGTTCGTGTGAATGTGTTGGTTCATAAACTCCTTATTTTGCTGAGTTTGACTCTGGATAAAGGTGTATATGGTTTCTTTAAGGTTCGGTCTTGGGGGCACAACTTGCATAGGTTGGTTTTGTTTTTGTGTTTGGAATCCTTGGGGTCTCGAAGATCCAGAATTTTGGATGGGATTGTTGTTCTTGTAGGAGAAATTCGCGTGATTCCTCCATCCAGGATTGTATGTGTTCGAGAAAGGATTTCCTTGGGTATAGTTGACTTGGTCTGAGCCAGAATCGTTCAGAAGGTTACAATCAACGGTTTGATGTCCTTGAATTCCATAGAGCTCGCACTCCGATTGGATTGCTGCCACTTTGATAGGGTTTTGAGACATGTTTTCGACTTTCAAGGCCAGAGCGTCCATTTTAGCATTCATCATGTCCATGCAACTTATCTCATGCTTTTCTCCATGGCTCTCCTTTTGCTCTACTGTTACTCGTTCTATCCCACAATGGGCGTGGTTTTGGGCCATGTCCTCTATCAGGGCACAAGCGTCGGGATAAGGTTTGTTCATTAATGCTCCGCCAGCGGCAGCGTCAATAGACATTTTTGTATTATAATGGAGTCCATTATAGAAGGTGTGTATGACTAACCATTGCTCTAGGCCATGGTGCGGACAGGCTCTCAAAAGTTCTTTATATCTTTCCCAGGCATCGAAAAGTGATTCGCCTTGGTTTTGAGTGAAACTGGTGATCAGGTTCCTAAGGACAGCAGTCTTACTTGGTGGGAAATATCTGGTAAGAAAAGCTCTCCTAAGGTCTTCCCAAGTTGTTATTGAGTTGGCTAGAAGGGCGTTTAACCAGTCATGGGCTTTACCTCTAAGGGAGAAAGGAAACAATCTTAAGCGGATGGCTTCAGGTGTGGCTCCATTTGCCTTAAGGGTGTCGGCTAACTGGATAAACACTTTTAGGTGTTGATTCGGGTTCTCTGTAGCGAGACCAGCGAATTGGTTTTGTTGAACCAGTTGAAGTAATGAGGGCTTAAGTTCAAAATTATTGGTTGTTATAACGGGGTTTACGATACTGGAACTGGGCTCCTCATTAGATGGTTGAGCAAACTCTTTAAGCGGTCTTTGGTTACGGTCTTCAGCCATAGCTTTCCATAACTTAAGGATAAACAGACGTGCTTGGGCGTAACGTTCGGGTTCCACTAAAGGGTTTAATAGGTTACCGGTGCTACGATTTCTACGCATCTACCGGCTATAATAGCCTTAGTCTAAACGGGATAACAATAGGGTACGAAATTTGACGAAGTTGGTCCCCGGCAACGGCGCCAAAAACTTAATCGGTCTATAACGTATAGCCTAAATATAGTACTGCAAATGCACAACCTATCGAAGTAATATATAAGATTATCGAACCACAGAGACCAATTGTCAATCTATCGACACTATTGTTAAGGTGCTTATCTAAGGTGAACAGTAATATTGTTGTGAGTGCAGTGCAGCAAGGTGAGTGCACGATGTGAATAACAGATTAAAGCGATAGGTTGGAATGTAAATCATGAAAGCAGACTACGTTCCAGACATGCATAAGTGAAACGACTCATGGGGCAGTATTTTCCATTCGTAGCAAAGAACCAATTTAACAGGAACTTATAGCTTTTGGCTACTAAGAACCGAATTTACTCTTTAATTTAACTTCCTTTATTGTCACGTATAAAGGGTGCCTTCCGCGTTAAAGCAGTAAATCTATTTTTAAGAAATTGATAGTTTTGACTTAACAGAAAAGTGATTTTACTTGGAGAGATTAACTTAAAGAGACTTTTGGCTTTTGACCAAGAGTCAGATTTCAAACCTACAAACGCGTCCGAAAATAGTTTCAAAATCGTTTTCTAAAAAGAGTTGATGACTCCTATTTAACCAACCAAATCGCTTTCGCTTCTTTTGCTTGGTTAAACAATAATCAAGTCTATCTTTGATATGGACGGCTTTCGATCTTACCCAATAAACATCTTAAAGCATAATTCGACTCAAGTTAAAAGTAACACATCCCCAAAGTATTTTCACTAACACTACAATTAGAACACAGACATGATCACAATCATTACATTCAAACCTTTATGGTTTAGCCAGACATAGTAATTGCGAGTCTATAACACATGTAGACTATGGTAAGTGCGTTTAGAGTCTATAAAACGTGTAGACTATGGTAAGTGCGTTTAGAGTCTATAAAACGTGTAGACTATGGAAAGTGTGTTTAGAGTCTATAAAACGTGTAGACTATGGTAAGAGCGGGAAAATAAATAAAGCAAGTAAATTGAACCTTACTCCGATCGGAGATTGAATCTTGATACAAAGTGAAGGCTGGTATGATAAACTTCAACCAAAGTGCTCCAAAACTAGATTACAACTCAATCTACACCGTAGTAACTCCCCGATGTGAAGAGGTTACTACTTTACAGATACTGATGGTATATGGCTTAAGTTTGTACTAAGCTTGGATAAAACACGAAAATGAAAAACTAACTATATATATAGTGGATTCTGGATCAGCGTAAAGACAGGAGTTCCCCTCAACTCCTTTTGGGCGGGAGTCTATTTGTGAAGGTCTCAGGCATGGCAGCTCCACCGCGGGCGCGGTGAGGAGTAACGGACATGATCGCGTGATCATGGCAGTTGGCTCCATCATGAAGTGGGCCACGTCATCGCATCCCCTATAGCTGGCGCGATGCAGAACGCCATAAGCACAATTCTTCGTGAAAAACTCTATTTTCTTGGCGTTTGGGCTCGTTTCTTCACTAGAGGCTCCGAAAGGTCAAGAATCCTGAAAACAAAGGAAATAAAAGCATAATACGAGATAAAGATAATAAAAGCTAAGGAAAACATGTGATATTCGAGCCAAAAACATAGTGGAATTCAGTGTGATCACTCTTTATCATAGAAAGCTATCTCTTGCTGCTACTTATGTAAATCAGGATCAGAAGTATGTACTTTTCTGCATTGGAAAAGGTATAAAAGTTAATCTCCCAAACATTCTCTTTCAACATTTGAAGACAAATATTGAAGAATCAAGAGATGAAGAACCTAAGAAGAATCCAAGTTTCAAGAAGAACACTATCCCTCTTGCTAGAATGATTTCAGATATTCTGATTGAAAGTGACTTGATGGATCTTCTGAGAGCTGTTGGTTCATCCAAGTTCTTAACTGTCATACAAGGACTTATTCTGAATGCTTTTGATTTACAAAGGATGAAGCTGATTGAAAAGGTAACTTCTATTCCAAGAATATTTCCAGATATTCTGACTAGAAGAACTCCTGTTGTGAGCTTCTCTCACATGTTCAAAGAAGATCTAGACAAGTCTGTTAAGCGCTATTTGAAGTCATGTGTCAAAGCTCAAACTTCTGTTAATCCTGCGTGGATTTGAGGGAGAACTCTTCCATCTCTGGATGAGTTGAGAAAGAAAGAACAGGAGAAGAAAGAAAAGAAATTGAAGAGAAAGGCCTCAGAAGCAGGACCTAATGCTAAGCCAGCTAAGAAGCAGAAGCAATTCTTCGATCCTCTCAAAGTACAATCTGATGAATACCTTGAGAAGCGCATTAAGAAAGCTTTTCGTGCAGATTCTTCTGCCTGTTCATCTCAGAAAAAGCCTCCTACTTCTGAACCCCAAAATTCTTTCACCATTCCAAACAGTTACCAACCACCTCCTTCTACACATATTCTAAACCCTCAACCACTAAATGCTATTCCCTCAACACCTTCTGAAAATACATCTTCATCCACCTTCACCATAAATTCTCCACCTTCTTTAACCCCTGCTTTGTTCTCAAGAAAATCCAAACCCTGTTGTCTTCTGTACCCTGATTATCGTTTCACCTTTAATCCTCCTGAACCCTCTCTTGATATCTTTTTTGACCTATTCAAGCTTAAGTTCAGAACAAGGATGGAAACTTTGAGAGCTGCTCATGACTCCAAGTTGGATCATGTTGCTATTCGAAGCCATTGGAATATATTTAAGAAGGACTTTCAGTTTGATGCTATGAACATCCAGAAGAGATGCGTGGCTAAGGCATCTTGTTCTCCTGGCTGTTTCTTAGAAGTTGGTGATGGTAAGTACTATCATCCAATCAGAAATTGGAGATCTCTTGAGGAGAAGAAGTTTGTGGATGAGCTTGAAGATGAACCATGCCTTGCATTGGTTGTATGGAAGCCTCAATTCACTGTTCTGACTGGAGACTTTCAGTCATTATTCAAATGGCTAAGGGAGAATCCCTCAGAGAAAGCACCAGATATGGTATATCCGGCTGTTGAATATCCTTCAGAAGTTGCTGCTCCAGAACTCCAAGTAATCTGGCTGAGATCCTTCAGGCTCTTGCAAATGAATATTCTGATATCCCTGTTCCAAAATATGCTGAAGATGCTTCTATGTCAGAAGTTGATGCTAAGACTCAAGATGCTGAGAATCATCCTGCTGAGAAACTTCCTGTTCAGGAAAATCAAGATGATGTTCTCATGATTGATGCTGCTATTGAGCATGCTACTCCCTTGAACGATGGCTGTGAAACTTCTTCTGATGAACCTTTTGTTCTGGTGAACGCCATGAAGGCTCTTCAAAAGAATCAAGCTGGTCTAGCTTCTCGTTTGGATAAGCATGAAAATAATCACAATGAGTTTCGCTCCTTCATGAAGACACAGACACAAAGCACTTTTGAGATTCAAAACCTTCTGGCCAAAATAGTTTCTAAGCTAGGCTAGTCGTAGTCCTTTGGTCTTAGTTGTTTTCTTGTTTCTTGCATCTGTTTCTTGCATCTGCTTCTATCTTTTTTGTATCTTCTGATATTTTATTGAATCAATGAAATATTATCTTCTTCTCTCATATTGTTTGTTTTTCATCTGAATCTTTATAAATGCTTTTTGATGTTATGACAAAAAGGGGGAGAAACATGATAATTGATTTGGTTTATTATATCAGTTGCTGGGATTAAGTCCCAACATTCCTAACATTATTTGCAAGTTCTATGTCTTTGAGATTTTTTACAGGATTGAAGATATTCTGAAAAAACTCAACATGAGAAGCAAATACATGAGGAAAAGTAATTCTATAAAGAAACATGCTCTTGGAATTTGAAGCAAGCTTAGTGTTGTGAAGCTTCAAGATCAGAAGCAAGAAGAAAGAATGTTCTGATATTCTCGTGGCAAAATATGCTCTAACACATTCTTATCTCTCATATGTTCTGATACATATTTCTTTTTAAGAACTTATCAAAGTTTGCTCTGATATTTTTTAGCATTGCTCTGATACATGTTCTTTCTTAAAAGAATGTTCTGATTCATTCCTGCTCTGACTTTTGTCGTCTAGTTTGTTCTGAAACATTTCAGGATGTAAAGATGCTCTTATGATGCTCTAATACATTCAAGAATGTTCTGATACAATCAATCATGCTATGATTCAAGAAGAAATTCAAAGCTGTGAAGTTGTCCTATGGAAGCAAGAAGCAGAAGCTCTGAATGTTCTGAAGTTCTAGGCAAATGTGAACGTCTCAACTGAAACGGAAAATACTCAGGGAAGTCTTTTATTTATAAATTCTTCCAGTATTTATTTCAGGGGGAGATTGTTAATCTCAGGGAGAGACATATTCACACACTATGTTTATATGCTTATGCTATAACTGTGTAATTGTCTTTAGTCATCTGATATTCTGATTGCAAATTCATATCAATTATATATGTTTTTGTCACCATCAAAAAGGGGGAGATTGTTAGAACAAGAATTGTTCTGATCAATATTCTTAGTTTTGATAGTAACAATGTATATGAATTTTGTATAAGACAATGTGGTACTCTAATCCTATGCATTTTCCATTTCAGGAAATATATAAAGAGTATGCACAATTCAGCGCAAGAAGCACTGACATAGAAGGTTCAAGTATGCAACATCAGAACATGCTCTCGCAAGACATCAGAGGATGGTCAAGCAGAATCAGAACATGGTCTATTGAAGCATCAGAAGAATTTGAGTTCAAAAGCAGAAGCACTGAAGTTCTTATGGTATCACGCTATAAGCACTTCAAAGTCAGAAGACAAGAAGATGCTCTACACCAAGCTGTTTGACTCTGATTAATTCAAACATTGTATCTACAAAGATCAGATCATAAGCAAGTACAAGATGACAGGCTACGCTGACTGACAAAAGGAACGTTAGAAGCTATTAAAGGCAAAGTCAGTTAAAGCAGGAAAAGCAAGGCTCGAGGTAGTTGACAAAAGAGTGAAACATTAAATGCAATGTTGTACGGATCACGCAACGCATTAAATGCTCCCAACGGTCATCTTCTCAAAACGCATATAAATAGTGAAGTTCTGATCAGAAGCAAGGTTACCAATTTACGAACAACTCTTTCAAACTTGTTGAAACGCTGTTGAATCAAACTTCATCTTCAACCTCACTTCAGTTGTAATATCTTAGTGAGATTTAATCTTAGAACTTAAGAGAAATATCACAGTTGTGATTATAGCTTATTAAGAAGCATTGTAATACTCTTGTAAGAATTTATTTTACATTAACTTGTAAAAGGTTCCTAGAGTGATCCAGGTGTGATAAGAATACTCTAGAAGACTTAGAGGGTATCTAAGTGGAAAACCATTGTAATCAAGGTTGATTAGTGGATTAAATCCTCAGGTGAGGTAAATCACTCTAAGGGGGTGGAATGGAGTAGTTTCGTTAACAACGAACCAGGATAAAAATCATTGTGCAATTGTTTTTATCTTAAGAGTTTTTTAAAGTCACACTTATTCAAACCCCCCCCCCCTTCTAAGTGTTTTTCTATCCTTCAAAGCCTTCAACAAACACCAATATAAGCCATCACATCATCGTCATAACATCAATTCATCGTCTTATTCATACCTCATCACAGACTTCCTATTACACACATAATCATGACATCATCAATTCATCATATTCGTCATAATAACAACAAACATCATAGTACACAAGTCAAGTAACGACATGACATGTTTAATTCAACTTCTTAATAAAAAAAATTTATCATTAATTCATCACAAGGCATCATCATCAGCTCATACAGATTGATTCGTACAACCAATTGCATCAAGCATACAACATCATTATCAGCTCATATAGATCGAACAGGTACAACAAGTACACGTACAACAAGTATAAGTTATACTAATTAATTTCTATTGGTTCCCAATTCATTTTTATAAAATAGGAATTTATTTTAGCTTTCCAACGGTCCAAACGGCACGTCAAATGGACACCCGAGTCAAAAGTTATGCTTTTTCGAAGTTTTAGAAAAAGACATTTTTACTCAGGGGAACCCGGTTCCCCTATTTGGGAACTACGATTCCCTAAGTTTCTATTCCTGGGAACCCGGTTCCCCTATTTGGGAACCCGGTTCCCCCTGTTCAAAATCACATTTTTGCACTCTAGAACTCTGGGAACTTGTAACACTCCAAATTCTACCCAAAATTATAATGCAGAAATCAGAGTATTTTAAAAAAACTATCAACAAGCATTTGGGATATCACATTTACATCATCACATTCCTTCAAACCATCAAATACCCAAAATTGCACATAGAAGAACATGAATATCAAGTATAGAATCTACCCACCATAACATACTATCATACAACCCTTTATCATGAAAGAACCCCACCCTTACCTTGGTAAATATGGACTCTTTCACCATAGCTCTAAGCTTTTCTCCAAAAGACATCCTTTCTAACATCATTTGGAGACACACCTAAAAACAAGTTCGGAAATCAGCTTATCAGACGAACATAAAACCCTCAAAATCAAAATTTCTCTGATCAGAACTTACCTCTATGAGTCAGGAACGTTGTGTTCAAGTACCGCAATGATCCAACGGTTGGATTGAGAGATACGCCTGTTTTGCCAAGGTGACTCTATGCTGAAACTTGCTACGAAAATGGAGGCTTCCTCCATAATTTTTCTTCTTCTCTCAAGTGCTCCTTCCTTCTTTCTCTTCTCTCTTCTTTCTCCCCCAAAATGAGTTATGAGACTCCAACTCTAAAACCCTAACTTTCTACTCTTACTATCTCTCTTATGTCAATTGGGCTTAGCCCACCAATCCATCCATTATGTTTCTATCACTTAGGCCCATTTTGTTATATCTCTCTAATAATTCAATTAACTCAAACAACACAAACACTGACATAATTAAATACTTAAATAATACTTAAATAAGTAATTATTAAAAACACCAAATAATATAATTACTAATATAATTAATAAAAACACCAAACAATATAATTAATAAAAATATTAATAAAAAATCGGGATGTTACAGAACTTGGTTCCCTTATTTGGGGAACCGATTCCTGCTGTAGCAGATCCAAAAGTTTGTTATTTTGCTGCTACGAACCTCAACCCTAAAAAAACCCCCAAAACCCATACTTTCACATACAAAAATCACCAATAATCATAGTTTTTCAATGCAAATACCAACATCATACCATTATTCACATACAAACATCAATTCCATGATTTGCACACACATCACAATTCATTCACAACATCCATAAACACATTAAAACCTCATATTATTCATACATTCATGGATATAGGATTATGTAACCTAATATCTACTATACCCATTATCATGCCAACCCTTAGAGAGTAAGAACCCCACCCTTACCTTAGCAATTTTTTTTCAAAAGTTGCTCTACAAATGGAGGTTCTACCTTTGCCCTAGCACAGCTTCTCTCTATTTCACGTTTTCTTCCAAAATTCTACAACTTCCCTAATTTCTTCTAATTCCCTTATTTTATTAATTCCTTACTAACTTACATCTCTCTAATGGGCTTAACATCACACCTCCCCTCGATGCTCATACTAACACATTTTATGGCTCAATTACTATTTAATCAATTATTCTATCGTTATTATTAGTATTAGTATTATTATTCAATCTCAATAATAATTCTTATTCCAATCACATTAAATCATATAATCTTCTAATAAATAAAACCAAATAAATAATAACAACTAATTATATCTATTTGATTCTACAACTTCTAAATCAAATGCACTACCTTATATTCTAAGGATACATACCCTCCGATACAACAATCATCATATAACATCGAGGCAAATTATCTAATAAATCAACAAAACATCAAAATAACACTAAATTAGTGAATAACGAAAACCGGGTGTTACAAAACACATATTGTCTAAATACATCAAGTATTTAACACTTATAAAAAGAAACAATTGCGCACAACGAACAACTAAAAAAATTAATGAGCGACCAAATTGGCCGGCGGAATCCAAGTATTACAAATCATACCAGCACGCAGGCCCCTAAAATGTTATCGGGCATAGCCCCTTTTGTTCAAACATAAAAATAAAAATTACTTCGGCACGCAGGCCAAATAAAACTTGGCACTCAGGCCATTAAATAGAATCAAACATCAACATCTCCTTCTTGCTCATTCTCCTCGTCAAAACCCTCGGGGACAAAAATCTCGTCTCCCACCACTTTGTAGTAGGGACTGGTTCCCTTGGTAACGAGATCGACCTCAGGATTGACGACCTTGAGTTGCTCCACCGCTGCCTTAAACCCGGCCTCCAAGGTGTCCATACAGTCCTGCTCGAGCCCCCTAACTTTAGCGAACAGCTGGGCACGAGTAGAAAGAGCTTTCTCTTCCTTTTCTCGCCCTCATCGAGATGTGCAGTAGACTCCATCTTTTTAACCAGCTCGTTCAATTGGCCACGCTCATTGGTCATGTTCTCCAGCTCCTTCTCCTTCTTGTTGAAGTCCTCGACCAAGCCGACATGGATCTCATGCTTAAACTTATAAGTGTCAAAGTCCAGCTCCAATTTATCGTACTTAGCCCCGAGGTCCACATGTTTGGTCCTCGGTCGATCAAATTCCTCTTCGGGAACAGTGTTTGTATTATTAAGAGCAAGAGAAAGTGATAAGATCCTCATCGTACCATCAGTATCTTTCACAAGGTCGACATCCCTGGCCACCTTTGTTGATGTTTTTATTGGCTGATTGTCATCTATGTTTGGCTAAAATATAATAGCAACAAAATATAATACAGTGTATAAGTCTTGCAAATATAAAAGAGTAAAACAGGTACAAGCAAGATGTTATATGGAATGTCATGACATCAACGCATGACATCGCGCCTGCAGAACTGGAATGAAGATTCAGTTTGATTCTCAACAGATATAGAATATTCTGTGAATATTATGTAATCCAATGTGGCGCAAATTTAAAGGTCAAAAGAATCAAGTCAGAATATTGAAGAATCAAATCAGAATATTGAAGATTCAGCAGTTTCTAATTTAGGAGATAAATTAGGAAACTTGTGATTGAAGACCTTTCTTTTAGCAAAAGATATTTGAAGATTTGTAACAGCCAGGAGTGTTGTGATTTGTAAGCCCAAGTCCAATTGGGAATAGGTTATAAATAGAAACCTTTGTAACCTAATTTAAAAGACGAATGTAAGCAAACCTTGTAATTGAAAAGATGTAGTCATTAGGGTTTGTATAGGTAGACCACTCAGGCTGTGGGATGGCTGCCATGTCCTTCTCGAAACCTGTAGGTAAGAGAAGCTATTGTTCTCACTCGAAACCTGTAGGTAAGAGTTGAGTATTGTGTTCTTGATTGAAGCTGTGAAGCAAGATCAAGTTAGCGTTTAGTGTTAATTGTTTAAATAGTTGTTGTAGGGTTGTAACAGTTAGGTATCACTAGGGAGTGAGCAGAGGTTCTCTTATCTTAGATGGAGTTCTAAGATAAAGATTTCATTGGGTAGTGACTAGGTAAACCAGAGGTTATTTATCTGTAAACCAGAGGTTTGTAATTGCAAGCTTCTCAATCATACTTGGTTTTGATGAAGACAATGTGGATATCAACTTTCATAAAGGATGTGAAAAAAGAATATCAAGTCTTAAGCAAATTTACACCATTTCAATTCTTGAAGAATTGTGAAGATTTACATCAAGTCAAAGCATCAAAGGTATAAATAATTCTCACTTTGATATATAAATGTTCACAAATATATTCCACATGCATTTCATAACATACTACAAAGTTTAATACATTAGTTACCTTTGAAACCTTTTTTTCAAAGTCAAATCCTAAGGAAAGGTTCCAGGAACCGGTTCCTCCCTAGCTGGGAACCGGGTTCTAGCTTACAGCAATTTTCAGCTTCTGTGGTTAATTACTAGGAACCGGGTTGTCCCTTGCTGGGAACCGGTTCCCATGTACAAAAATTCAAATTTTCTACTGTAACGTTCAGCAAGAATCGGGTTGTCCCAGGTAGGAACCGGTTCCTACTGAACCAGTGTGTTTTTCTCTTGCATGTTTTCACCCAAACGAAATTGTATTCTCTTCACTTAATCATTGCATTGTTTCATGGAAAAATAGTCTTTCAAAAGGGTGTTTAACACACTATATATTCTACATCTTTCATATTCATTATTTACCTTCTTTATTAACAATTCATAAGCATAAAATTTCTCCATCTTTCAAAATCTTCAAGTGTTCATACAAACCAGAATTTTTGTGAAACTTATAATACACATTTTCATTGAGAAATACTTACAAGTTTCATACATTCATTTGTGAACACTTATATATTTATTGAGAATTGTTTTACTTGAAGAAGAAGATCAATCCAAGATTGATATTGCTCTCCATCTTTCATCATAAACTCTTATATAAATTCAAAACATTATTTATCCTTACTATCCAGGATTGTTGGAAGTAAGTGTTGTGTTTGAAGAGGATTGTTCTTTATTCACATTAGTGTTGCTTGATCTTAAAGGTGTTAAGAACCTTTGATCACCCTATAGGTTAGATAGTAAGCATAGGCTTGTATAATGATTCTAACTATAGTGAAATCTCTTTCGTGTTTGAAAGGGGACTGGAGTACTCTCGGATTGTGAGGGGAACCAGTATATATCGTTGCGTTCTTTACCTTTCCGCATTTTATCGCTTTCATCACTATTATCAAGAAAAAGAAAAGAACCATTCAACAACCTCCAAACACTTAACCAAAAATTATTAGAAGTATTCTCATTAAACCGATTATTTTTTGAAAACCTAATTCACCCCCCTCTTAGGCATATCTGATACTTACAAGGTTGTTTACATAAAATAGTACTACTGATAGTAAAATCTTCTTCCTGGCTTGGTAGCCCCCAGAGTAGGTAGTGTTGAACCCCAAAATTTGCCCACTTATTTATTACCCAATTGGCTTTCATATCACATTCATGTGCATACCTCGTGTAGGTCATTCACTCAATGCATTCATTCCTTATCATAGTCATTGTACAAGGAAATTGACAAGAAAAAGGCTTCAATTGCGAAATTCTGGATGGAAAGAACAGCATTTGGGGTTTCATCTGGTTGATATACCTTCACCAGTATCCTCAAGAATCGGGATTTCATAATCCTCAATTTAAGGCATTGAGTGGAGTGTATAAGTTCCAAGTTCATTTGGTCTCTCAAAACCAGGGTTTTTGGCTAAAGTCAACACAGTTGACTTTTGGTCAACATTTGTAATCAGGGGATGACTTTTGAATATGAAACAACATGGGTAGCTTGAAGAAACAGTCAAGGAATTTTTTTTGATTGAAGTCTGGTTAGAAATTGGATCAGAAACTGATTAATCGGGAAAGTTCATCTGGAATTGGAAAAATCAGGACAGTCGACTTTTTGGTCAAAGTCAAAGTGAACTGTAAAATATTGGAGGTTGGTTGAAAATTGGTCAAGAAAAGTCAACAAAATAAAATAAAATCAAGAAATAATTAAAGTTGCCATTTTTGGAAATTGGTTGAAAAATGAAATTTCCAAAAGAGGAAAGTTTGATACTTAGAAATATTTTTTAGGGTTTTCAAATAATTGATCAGCTGACTTTATGGCACATTTACACGTGGATAGGGGCATCTTTTGAGAAAAAATGTAAAATAAAAGTTGTCCAACTCATGGCCCTATATAACTTTGTAGTTGGGAAGATTTTCATTTGAAGCCTAGATTAAGAGATATGAAGTCAAGAAGTTGGAAGAATCTCATATTTTTAAGTCAAGCTGCTGGTCATTCTTCCAAGGCACGCGCGAGGCATTTTGTCAAGCATGTGGTGGACCAATTTCAAAGCTCATTATAGAGCATTAAAAGAATCCTAAAAAAATCAAACTTGGTGACAATCTTTTCTCCTCTATGTCCTCTATTCAACAAGACAAAAACCGTGGAATTTGGTTGTATTTGGAGCCTGATATAAGTCTCCAAAGTCACGCCTTGGCAAAGTCATGTCTTGACAAGATGCTGGGGATAAACTCAGTGCACACGTGAGACAAATGATCAAGCACGTGGTGTGTTGTCTTTGAATCAATATTTAGAGAGTTTCAAGCATTCATTTGACTCAAATTCAATATCATCCTATGCTATCCCAAGTCCTCTTCACATTGATCATGAGTTTGAGCCTAGTGGTGACCTATTGAGAGAGCTGTGATAGCATAAACATGGCCATTTGAAATGTTTGTAAAGACGAGCCGAGTCAATTTGCTGCAGCTATTCCATAAGGTGTCGTCAAACATGTTGCTAAAAACAACCATGGAACTCATGCACACATGAAAGGAACACCCAAAGCTTAAGGCTTCGCCTGCAACCGTAGTTCGGAGTTCACATCGAATCTTGAGTTTATTTCTCAGATTCAGGTTCATTTCACTGCAATTATTCACTCTCATTAAGAATACGAAGAAACGCGAAGTTCTCTTATCTTTCTGACTCAAAATCCGAGCAAGTGAGTGCGCTAAAACCTCTCAGCATACTAGTCATACGTGATAGGCTGCATAGTGTTCATGATTGCACCGATTATGAGTTTTGTGTCCTTAAGGAATGAATTTGATATGCTGTATGAATGTTGGGATCATGTTTTTTGAACGCTGTGGATGACTATGAACACCTGGTTACGTTTAACTTCCGTTTTAACAAGATTCATGTAAGTTAGGGCTTAGTTGTTGTGTTCGGTAAGGTCTTGGGTGACTCCGGCGGAGGTTGGCTGGGGAAGACGACCGGAGCCCTAGCTCCGGCGTCTCTGTTTTGTTTTTCGTTTTCCCCCTCCGTCAATACGTGGCGGACATGTGATTGGTGCTTCTCCCATTTTGTTGTTATTCATATACTAGGGATATTACGTGGCGGTTTGTGATTGGCTGGGAGTAATTTTGTCCTTTTCTGACTTATACTAAGCTTGCCCAATTGATGTATTAACATTCACGTTACATTTTATTCAATAACAAAACCATATAATAAAAAATAAAATGGCATGGTAAATGGAATAAAAATGCATGGAAATTGGAAAAATGGACTTAATGAAACTGGGCCTGGCGCGTTGCTTTTCACACACCCCTATCATGAGGCCCAAATGCGCCTTTAATAGAATTTAGTTCAAATTACAAATTACTTTCTCACCCCCAGTAGACAGAGTTCCTTTTTTTATTTCATTTTGTTCTTCCTCTTATTTCTGATTGGTTGACCTGTTTTAATTCAAATAAAAAACCAATAAAAATACATTTTAGATAGATTTATGTGTGTAGATATTTTTAGTATTCTTGTAGATTTTTATAAATTAGTATACTATTTTTAATAAATGTTTTCCTCACATATGTTCATTTTCTTTTTATGTTTGATATGTTCTACAAAATAATTTGGTTAAATGCTTTAGAAATAGAATTTAATTGCCATCTTTTTTGTGGAATCAGTAGACTCATATATCATAATTTGTATAAAAAATAAAAGTCTAATTCTATGTTTTGGTTAGGTTTTCATTAGTTTTTTAATACTCAATTGATGTATATTTCTAAGTGGATAATCATGTGAATTTGACCTATAATTTGATTTGCATTTATGCAATAGCCTTAGTTTCTTTTTGTATATACCATTAGAAGTGTTTAAAAGTACCAAGACCTGGAGGGGAGTTTTAAATCATTTTTCTTCTATTTATACTTGAATTTTCTTTCTCATGTGTATATAAAAGACTTGTTTGGTCCCTCCTTGTAAATAATGTCATTTGAATGACTTAGGGATAGAATTACATCATAATATTTTGCATACTTCCCTTAGATATATGTAGAGTTATCTTGTACATAAAAAACTCTTTTTAATTCCAATTTTAATTCAATTTTGGTTTAGGTTTAGAAACTTTGGTTCATGTACATTTGAATGGTAATTAGTAGCTAGTATTGGTTGATATTTTACTTCTTGTTTAGCTATACTTTTGGGATTCATTGTGTGTAGTCTCTCTTAGGAGTAGACTTGGTTAGGGACTTCATTAAGTCACCTACCATGGGCTTCATTTGCTTTTAGCTCTTTGCTTATCTCTTACCATATGTTTTCCATGTTCCCTTAGGGTGGTGACTTCAATATTCATTAAGATTAGTCACATAGAACAACTTAGGTTGTAGTCTATGCATGTTAATATAGGTAGAGATTCCTTTATCCTTGACCTTAGGGCCATTAGTATGTTAATACTAGGATAGTTAGAGATGTAGGTTCCCTTTGTGCATAAAAGACAAAAATTAATAAAACACAATAAAATACTTAATAAAGGTTGAAAACAATAAAAAAGAAAATGGAAGCTCTCATCTCCATTGCTTTAGGGAATCACTTAAATGAAAGTTCCAAATAATAAAAAACACCAACCAAGAGTCGCTCGAGTCTCGCTTGCTTAAGGGAGTCACTCGAAACGCTCGACATACTTCTCTTTTTTGCTTCTAAGAGCGGGTTACTTCCACTTCAATCCCAGCGTAAGTCTCCAAAGGTGGAGCGGCGGAGTGTGATGTAACTGTTCACTAAAAAATACCAACAAATTCTAAAAAACATAGAAAATCTTGAGCAGAACTACGGCGCTCTGATTCTTTTTAAGAGGATACGTAGGCATAGAGGCAACTCTAGCGAGCACAATAATTATTAAAAAACTTTAGGTTTAATCATGCATTGCATTAGTAATAGATACACCCTTTAGATAGAAACAAACATAGGTGGATACCATCGAGTACGATGGGCGTGAGGGGTGCTAGCACCTTCCCCTTGCGTAACCGACTCCCGTACCCTGTTCTCTGGTCAAAAGACCTTGTTCTTATTCTTAGTTAATTTTGCTGGCGTTCCTTTCCTTATAGGATAGATATGTTAGTGGCGACTCTGATCCATTTTTCGCGGTAGCGACAGGTAGTTAAACCGAACTGGGTTAACAATTCACTATGTTATTTATCTTCTGCATTGTATTGTATGTTCAGTCTTGGATGTTGTAACATCGCTTATAACATCGGGTTCAGGTTTGATAGTTGTTCCTTTTACAGAACCAATAAAGATTACAATCTGGTTATGTTGACTGAACATACATGATCCCAGTACTCGTGGACTCTTTCTGGTTGTGTTGAAGGTCGAAGATTGTTTGAACAAGGAGTGTTCATATTGTATGGTCCCTTGAAGTGGAGGATATACCTATATGTCGAGGATTATACCAACCTGACCAGAGCTGTTGATGCTAGAACAAGAAGAGCTAAATCCAAAGGCTTCATGCGAGAGTGAAGAATTTGAATTGAACTGTTCAACCTGTATTTGTGTACAAGAGAAGAAATGTATCAAAACCTTCATGTGGGAGTGAAGATATTGAAAAGGTAACCTCTGTATCTATGTGAGTTTATCAGGTCAAGAAGTTGGTTAGGTCTAGTCTGTTGCTTGGTGGAGAAGCAAGAATTGTCTAGGGTTGAGTTGCAGTCAATCCTTGGATTTCATACTTACAATTGATATTTGGAGTAAGCATTGTGTGAATTCTGTTGAAGTATGGCTATTTTCCGCTGCATAGCCTCTGGTGCAACCCCTATTGTATAAGAAAGATTCTAGGGTTATTTGTATTCAATAGAATGTATGGCAGAACCTTACAGCTATAATTAAAGTGTCAAAGATACTTGAGTAATCTCTCAATTCCACACATAATGGCATGGTTTATTAAAGCTGATGAATGTCAACTGATCAATGATATTCATATGCGTCTGCAAGTATGAACCTTGAAGAATTTCAAGGCTGGAGTGTTCCTAGAAGGAGGAACAAATGTCCTATCGGATGTCAGGACATTAAGTACTGGTATGCAGCTACCAGCTGAAGAACAGATGCTCTGGTGCTAAACTAATGTAGTGTGAGAACATTGGTTTAGAACCTACTCCTGGTCTGGAAGAGGAGATATCTGACTATAAGTTGATCACGACATGTTCTTCTACTCCTATCCTTGTTTATGGGGGTTAGAAGTAAAAGCTCAGTTCCAAAGAAAACTCATGAAGGTATTCCTTTCTGATCCTTTATGTTTAACTCAAGATGAGCTTACATCTGGTATTTTCCTCTGATCAATGGAACCAGATATGTGAATTTTCATTCATAACCATAGAGCAGTTGTTGGAGCTGAATATTGTGTATCAACCACAATGAAATATGGTTAAGAATGTTTACTGCCCTAGTTGTGATCCAGAAAGGGTAGTGTTGTTTGGAATCAAGGAAGTTAGATGGCTGAGAAGAATCTGACTAATTCAGTGTTATGCTATAACTAAGTCTGTTCCAGAAACCTAAATGAGGGAATCTCCTCTATAGGTACAGACTATGGCATCCATCATCTCAAAATCAGAATGAAATTCTGAAGAAAAGCATATTGAGATGCTGGCTATTGTATTCCTTGATATGTCTGGATGTTGCTGATAATTGCACTATTTTTCCACCCCAAGTGCTATGAATTAGATGTTAAAGATGTTAACCACGAACCATGAAGGATAATGTCAAGTCAGATGTTACAACATCATCTCAAGATCTTCAGTTTCTTTGTATTGTGTTTGCCAAGAGAAAAATATATAAATGTGAAGAGGTAATCAATCAGAATGACCTAGTGTGAGTAGGAAATTCTAACTGACTAACTGGTAAGTACTTTGACGGGAGACTTAGTACTTATTGGGTGTAGAACCTGGATGCAAGACTGTGAATAAGAAATCAGTCAAGATGAACTAGTGTGAGTAGTTAATCTTACTGAGTAACTAATAAAGTACTTTGACGGGAGACCTAGTACCTATTAGATGAGAAGTCCTTCTAGTTAAGTATTCAAGGACTAGTGTGAACTAAAGGTCTCTGTTTACTATTATCTTCACAAGTTAAGAAAGTGTGGCAATAGTATCTGGTGAAGCATATTGACTCTGTTAAATATCTTAATGGGAGCTGGATGTTTTGCAATGTTTGTATGAAAAGCTCAGACTTATCAATTGAAGATTGATTTATGGTTATACAATCATAGTTTCGTCTACTTCAAGTTGTAGAGTGTGGCAATCTGAATCTTGTGTAGCAAGAAAACGGAGGTTTCTAAACTTGGAAACTGTGGAAAATTCCAAATGAAGGGAGCTTCAAGGACGAACATCAAAGATGTCCTAAATTTGTATATCTCAAGGGGAGTAAGAAAGTACGAAGATCAGCAAAGACAATGTTATTCTGCTTCTAATCAAATGGAAAGTCCATCAAAGACTAATCTTTAATCCAGGAGAATAATGTCACACAAGATGTCAGAACATAACCCAAGATGTGTTTATTCTTAAAAGAATAGCAAGGATTATTCTTTGTATTATCATCTAAAGACATGTATTGATTGTGTGTATCACTTGTTCTGACTTAGTGCATGTTCCCACCTACGCACAAGTTCACCTGATGCAATTACTCTTCAAATAATATCTCTTAATCAAGACTTTTGTAAAATTCCAGGTATGTTGTTTAAATTGCTCAGGTTTCTAGAGTCTTTTCCGTTTCATGCTTTTGAGTCTTGTTTGAGTCTCTCATGTTATTCTTTCGGATATGAGGAAAGTCTAGAGTCTAGGTTATGGTTGTCAAATTGTGACAAGCATAGAGTATAAGGGTAGTGTTCAGAAATTGTTAAGTCTGAGGTCATTCTTTATAGTTGTTTTATAAAGAGTAGAGTCTTGTTTCGTGTCGTGAACACAAATTGTTCCTTGTGTTCCAAGTCATTCTATAGAGACGAGTTATCTCTATGGATAGTCTGAGTTTTTTTGAGTTTGGATGTCGGACGAACTTATGTCTTGGGTGATGTCAGAATCACAATATGCTATTATCCTGGAAGAATGTCTAGGAATGTGCATGCAAAGTTTGAAAAAGCGACATTATTGTCTAAAGTGGCAGTTTAGGCATAATGTGGATTAGAATGGGCAGGTTCTGATCTTGATGTTAGCAATATGTTCTCGCAATACATAATTACTCTCATGATGAAGACTTTACTAAGTGAGTATGACTATGAAGACAAAAGTTTTATGATCTGATCAATACAACTGAATACAAGGAGGATCCATCTAGTTCAAAGAGTGTTAATCATTGTGTGACAGTGAGAAGCACCATATCAAGAGGGATCTCAAAAAAAATTTGGCTGACCATAATCTAATACAAACATGGTAAGGTTATGCTCAACAAAGTACAAGAAGTGGCAGTTCTTTATGTTAAGATTGTGGCAACCTCTAAGTGTGTGCATCTAGTGTCAAAAGGTCATCAGTTGATCATGTCTGGTGGAGATAAGTTGGTAGACAAGGGTTTATTGAAAGAGATATGAACTTGGTGGAATATACTGGTAGTACTAATGTCAGAAACGATGTTATAACATCTGATTTTTGGTGTGAGTATCTAATGTAAAGGAGCAACATTGCCATAGTGAGTGTGTTCAGCAGGATAGTTGAACAGAGAGTGAGCTCTTGAAGATATAAAGATGTGTCTTATGTTTTCCATTCATCATTACAAGTTTTTCCTTAAATAAGCTTAGTCTATCTCAGATAGGGGGAGTGACTTCTTATGTCAAGAAAAGTGTCTTGGTCAAAAATACTCTAACATCATGAAGAAAATGTAACATTATTGTTAGTTATCTGTGAATGGTTGAATCTAACCATGTGCAACTGAAATCCAAAATTCTTTCTCTGAACTTATGAAGTGACTGTGTGTCAACAAGTGTTGGAAGGTTCTTCACGGTTGCGTTAAACAGTCTCAAGGTGCTCAGAACAATAGAGTTTTATATCTATGACTAGTAAATCAGTAGAGTAAGTAGGAGGTCTATTACTTGGTCCATAGGATGCTTTGTCTTAATCTGCTGAAGAATCTTGAGCTTTGAGCTTAAGAGGTGAAAAAGTGACAATGTCTGACAGGATGTCATGACATGTTTAAAGACATTGAATCTACTAAGTCAAACAAGGAAATCTGTCTTGAAGTTTATCTCACACATCAGTGGTCAGTGTAAAGTACAATTAATGACTATGCATGCGCTGGTTTTAAAGATAACTCATATCAGAAAAACAGTCAAAAACTACTTTGGAAAGATTAATTACTTTTGGAAATGTTTCCTATTCAAACGTTTGATCGTTGAACAAGACCAAGAAAATAGTTATTTCCTATAATCTCAAATGTCTATATAATGACGTCTCCACATATTACAGAAATCAAACTCTCTCAAAATGTCCTTCGTGTGTGTCATCATAAGTCGCTTCTGGGTTTGGTATTGTGATGGGTTGCTTTGCCAAAACCTGTCCAGAAAAAGAAAAACACGGGCTGGGGATTTTGTTTGTCTCTACCATGAGTTTTTCTGCAAAAACAACAAAGATGTTCCATCATACACAGCCCTCAGTGTAGGAACTATTTTCGTTGTGATTTGTGGTCTGAGTTATGAACACAATTATGATTTGTGTTCTGAGTTACTAGAACTGGTGGACAGTTTTCACTCAAGTTCTCTCTTAGGCTCTAAGATAGGATTTGGTTTCTAGTTAAATACTAAGAAAGGGTTCTCTTATGCCACCATTGGTCCTCCAAGACAAAGGCTTTCTCCCATCGCCTTCCTCATGTACATCAGTGTTGCATGAAGGTGTTCCACTGCATATTATGGCATCGGTCCAATCTTTGTCATATTATGGCTAAAAAGGGGGAGAGGAGTATCATTGATTTTTCTACTGTCAAAAGAAACAAAGGATTTTGTAAAGACAGTGCAGACTGAAGATGTTATGATGTGGTTCAAGACCTGAAGAACATAAGATGTTAAAGCCCAATTCTAAGAATGTAAAAGTCGGTTCTTCTTTGTTTGTTGTCTTGAGAGTTGAAGCATTTATGTTTTGCTGCATTTTAATGTTTGTATAGTTTTAGCCAAAATATGCCAAAGGGAGAGATTGTTGATGTTTTTATTGGCTGATTGGCATCTATGTTTGGCTAAAATATAATAGCAACAAAATATAATACAATGTATAAGTCTTTCAAATATAAAAGAACAAAACAGGTACGAGCAATATGTTATATGGAATGTCATGACATCGACGCATAACATCGCGCTTGCAGAACTAGAATGAAGATTCAGTTTGATTCTCAACAGATACAGAATATTCTATGAATATTATGTAATCCAATGTGGCGCAGATTTAAAGTTCAAAAGAATCAAGTCAGAATATTGAAGAATTAAATCAGAATATTGAAGATTCAGTAGTTTCTAATGTAGGAGGTAAATTAGGAAACTTGTGATTGAAGACCTTTCTTTTAGCAGAAGATATCTGAAGATTTGTAACAGCAGGAGTGTTGCGATTTGTAAGCCCGAGTCCAATTAGGAATAGGTTATAAATAGAAACCTTTGTAACCTAATTTAAGAGACGAATGTAAGCAAACCTTGTACTTGAAAAGATGTAGTCATTAGGGTTTGTATAGGTAGACCACCCAGGTTGTGGGATGGCTGCCATGTCCTTCTCGAAACCTGTAGGTAAGAGAAGTTATTGTTCTCACTTGAAACCTGTAGGTAAGAGTTGAGTATTGTGTTCTTGATTGAAGCTGTGAAGCAAGATCAAGTTAGTGTTTAGTGTTAATTGTTTAAATAGTTGTTACAGGGTTTTAACAGTTAGGTATCACTATGGAGTGAGTCGAGGTTCTCTTGTCTTAGATGGAGTTCATATATAAAAATAGATTTTTTTTTCCGTATACCATTTTTGAATCAAAATTTTTTGGATCACAAATACCATTTTTCATATATAAAAATATTTAGATCATTAATAGATTTTTCCCATATATGAATATTATTCATGTTTAGGTATCGTTCACAAAAATATCTGAATCAATTGTAAATTTTCGTATATAAAAATATTTAAATTAATAATAGATTTTTTCGGTATACAAATATTATTTATGTTTAGGCATCATTTAGAAATATATCTGGATCAATAGTAAATTTTTGTATATAAAAATATTTAAATCAATAATAGATATTTTTCCCGTATACCATTTTTTAATCAAAATTTTTTGGATCAAAAATACCATTTTTTTATATAAAAATATTTAGATCATTAATAGATTTTTCCCATATACAAATATATTTATGTTTAGATACCGTTTACAAAAATATCTGAATCAATTGTAAATTTTTGTATATAAAAATATTTAGTCAATAATAGTTTTTTCCCGTATACATTTTTTGAATAAATTTTTTTTGGATCATTAATACCATTTTTCGTATATAAAAATATTTAGATCAATGATAGATTTTTTCCCGTATACAAATATTATTTTTGTTTAGGTATCATTTACAAAAATATCTAAATCAATAGAATTTGATATTAATAGAATTTGACTATAAATAATAGTAGTATGTTACAATTGAATAAGTAATACACTTTACCCGTATATATATATATATATATATATATATATATATATATATATATATATATATATATATATATATATATATATATATATATATATATATATATATATATATTATATATATTGATGTTAAGCATAATTTGTTTTTCATATTGAATTAGCTATATTGATGTATTGTTATTAGTATAGATTTTCAAAAAAAATAATCATTTTAATTGTTATTATTGAATTATAGTTCTATGTTTTTATTTTTTTACTTTTATATAAACAAAAAAAGAAAAGTGAAAAAAGAGGGGGTAAGAAGGATTTGAATTCAAAAAAGTGAAAAGTAAAAAGTGAGTTGGAAAAAACGAAAAAAAATACATTTTTGCCCCCAAATTATTAAGACTAAGCTAACAAAAAGGTATTTTTGTGATTTCCAAAACTATAAATTTTATTATATTATAGATTATAAAGTCTAAACGTCCAACATTATTGACATACAAATAAACTTATACCTTACATATAATGTATTTATTTTTAAACTTAATTATTGCGCTTAATAGTAATGACAAGATCTCTTAACACACTTTGATAAATAATATAACTTCATTGGACAATCCCCCTCAGTTTTGCAGGGAACAATAACATCATCTGCATTAGAAAATAAGAAAAAAATAAAAGTTACTAAAAGTTGATAAAATATTGTGTACTCCCTCCGTTCTAAATTATAAAAGAAAATCACTTTTTAGATTCATTGAATAATTAATGTATTTGGTCTATATAGACTAGATTCATTGAATAATTAATGTATTTGGTCTATATAGACTAGATACATTAATTATTTAATAAATCTAAAAAGTGAATTTCTCTTATAACTTGGGACAGAGGGAGTATAAAATAAGTTAGAAATTTTGAAAATGGTGTAAAAATGGCATACCTCCGAGGATTTCAAAAATAAATAGTGAAATAAAGATAATCAAAGCATAAACAAATATGAAAATTTTAGCCATATTTTTTTCTCTTGTATGTAATAAACATAATTATTTGATCAATTTATAGGTAAAAATTTTATGTTTTGTTAGCATAAATTAAGTAGTTTTTTTAACACTTAGGAGTTGCAAGAAGCAATTTATGAAATTGGAATAATGTAAAATGCCTCAATTAATATGTAGCATGTATCCTTTTAGCTCTCTCAATTGATAATCATCGATGTTTATTAATTTTTTATATAAAATTTCATATTGTATTTTTATTTTATCCTTTCGTAATAGAAAGGAAAGACATGCCAAAAGAGAAACACGGTTATTGAATGATAAAAAAAAACCAACATTTATATCAAAGGTGAAAATTGTAAATGGAACTTCAATTTTATCATGATGTGCTAATTTAAGTGGTAAGAACTTGACTTTGTAAAATTTTGACGACAATGTTGTAAATGAATCATTAGAGGTCATTATTATTAATTGTCGTTCATCAATTAAAAATAATTAAAAAATTGTAATTTATCTCGAATGACGTGTATCAATGAAGTTTTGTCACATAAATTAAAATTTAAAATCATATATTAACTAAAAATCTTAAAGAATTAAGTAAATAATTAATATATGACTTGATCTTTGAGTAGTAAGATGTTGGTATGTCAAGTATTCCCATATTAAATGAAAAAGAAGATGTTGAATATTTTTTAAATGAGCAAAGATATAGATCCAATGCCTTAAGGTGTTGGGTTAATATTTTTATGTAACAAAATTTCATTGATATAAGTTATTTGGAATAAATTACTCCCAATTTTATAAAGGGTAGCTTAGACTTCACCTTAAAAAATTGTATAAGTCAGAAATTTGTTGTGTATTCTTGCGTTAGAAAAGAAATGTAATTAATAAGTTATAGGATTTAGTTTTTTTTTTGTATCCACATAAAATCTCAGCATTGCTTTTATTGATAAGCGTTAACTTAAGTTATTGTTAGACAAAGTTTATTTTTTCATGATTTAAAGCTTGAGATAGATTCACCTAAAATATATAATTAAAAAATAACACAAGAGTAGTGAGCAAGTAAATATTCATAATGTTTTTTAATGTTAAATTTTTGTGTTCAATTAAAATATTATAAATACTACAATTCTCATAATCATAGATCATTTATGTATTTTGATCAATAAGAACCTTATCTTATGCCAAAATATAATAAAAACATATGTAAACCAACTTAAATTTGCATAAAATTCATAATCTCTCTAATACAAATTCAAAAATACATATATGGAAAAAAATGATAGCCTATATCTATTCAAATTATATAATCTTCATGTTACATAAAAGTATAATTCATTCATTTTTGAAATTAAAGTTTATGTGTTTTTGTCCAGACTCTTTGCTTGAGACTATGATATTTAATGTATGTTTCTCCCCATTTTTTATGATGACAACGCATCTCTCAGGGAGGTGGTAAAAGAAATAAAGTAATATATTTTTGGAGTGATAATACTCCCCTTGAGTTAGATAGATTGTATACCCCCCCAGAGAGTATACTTCTCCCCCTTTGTCCAAATCAAAAAGGCTGGTAAAAGATGCAAATATATGCACTATCATCTATCAATCTATAGCACACAATATCACAGCAAATCAATATAGTAATACATGGCATAGAGCATTTTATCAAACATCACAACAAGAATATATCATGTGACATACTCTTAAAATAATATCATAAGTGTTGAACTATGCAAGAGCAAGTAGTGATGAGATACATTTATGCATGGCAAAATTTTGAATTCTTTCATAAGGAAGCATGCATTTTGACATAGAAGGAATTACTCTTGATGAGAAACAAAGGATGTTTAAAGTTTTTAGGCATGGAATAAGGTTTTTGTCATATGCAAGAAATTAGAAAAGATTTGTAACAAAGATGTCATGGCATAATGAAGATATCCTTCTTAGTATAAGGCAAAAACGAGATTCCCTAAAACATACTTTAGTATCGAAGGTGGAGAAAAACACAAGAAAGGGGGGATTGAATTGTGTTCTTTATCATTTAAAATATTCACTTTCTTTTTCTTTAACGTCTTTTATTTATTTTGTCTAATCATCTATTAGATTATGCTTTGATGTTGCGGAAGCATGGAGTGTAGAACTACATAACCCATAAGATGTTCATTTTAACTTCTAAAGAATATCAGAACTTCTGACTTGCTCAATACAGTTCGGAGAAGCTTTTGCTTGAATGTTCTAAGTTAAAATGACATGAGCAGAAAGTAAAAGACACAATCATTTTTATCCTGGTTCACCTTCTAACTAAGGCTATCTCCAGTCCACCTTCTTCAGGTGATTTTCCTCTCAACATAGGTCTTAATCCACTATAACCAAACTTGATTACAACTGCGCGAACCTCCGTCGTGACTAACCATCCTGCATAGCCAACTATTGTGACTAACCATTTGGATAATGACCGGTTCAGTGATCTCTGCGAGATATTACGTCCATTGACTCAGGCACCATGCACAGTCTACCCACTGTGACTAACCCTGCACAACCAACCTGTTGTGACTAACCCTGCACATCAAACCATTGTGACTAACTTCTGATAATGAGGTAAACTCTAAATAATAGAAAATGAAATTATTCAAACAAAACAATTTTCAAATGTAAAATTGTGTGAGAAAATTATTGTAGGTTCAAAATTATTGATGATGGTGAATATGTGCATGATATTTTTTTATACTGTGCGTAGGATTGGTCTATGAATGAAAGTTGGCCTCTTTTTATCAATGGAAAAAACAAGGTTAGTGTGGAATGTGTATGTACGTGAAAGTGGTAGTCAAAATAGGGTTTTATTGTCGGTTGGTTACTCTACGGGAAAGAGAGTTAGAGAATAGGGTTAGAAAATTGGCCTCCCTCATGGAATGAAACAATCTGTCTATTTTCCCTTTTTCTCTGTGCTATAAGTTATGGACGACGTTTATTTCTTCGTTAGAAAATCAAAAGAAAAATCAGAGAAAATTAAAAAGAGTTTCATTGAATATGAGAGTTGATTAGAATTTGTTCGTTGAAATGAGGTATTCATTCAAAGTTCAAAATTGGATCAAAGTTGTTAAAGTTGATTGAGGTTTATGAGTGTGAAAAGAAAATGCATTTGGATTTCTTAAGGAACAAGTTACAAGGCATATTCAAAGCATGATTTAAGATCCAAGTTCATTCGGTATCATTCAACATTCATTCAAATTCAAATATCCATCACACCATTTATCAAATCAAATGTTCAAGTATTTGCAAAAGTACAAGTCATTAATACAAAAATCATTACAAAAAAATCATGTTATTACATTCCAATTCAACAAAGCCCAATTATTACAAAATTTCCAAGTTCAAGTCCATTACAAAAAGATTACACCATCCAAAAATCCTAAGTCTTGATTCATCTTCATTAAGCCACTCCAAACTTGCAGCTTAACATAAAAACCAGCTGCCTTGCACAATTGTAAATAATCCTTCTTTTCCCCGTATTTCTTTTGAATTCATTCGCATGTAGGCATAGATATAGTACACACCCTTTAGATAGAAACAAACATAGGTGGATACCATCGAGTACGATGGGCTTGAGGGGTGCTAGCATCTTCCCCTTGCGTAACCGACTCCCGCACCCTGTTATCTGGTCGTGAGACCTTGTTCTTATTCGAGTTAGGTTTTCTGATATTCCTTTCCCTCGAAGGGATAAATATATTAGTGGCAACTCTGGTCCATTTTTCGCGGTAGCGACAGCTGGCGACTCTGTTGGGGACGTCGACCTATTGTGGGTCCGGACTTAGCGAGTCGATCCTAGCGCTTGTGTGTTTATCTTTGGGTGTTTTACTGCTTTGCATAATTTCCTGTTTGCATTGCATTCTATCTGCGCTTTTACTTTTCTGCATCATAATCTGGACTGTCTGGATTTCTATTGGTGTGTGGGTGTTACAAGAGGTAAAAAGCCCAATACCTAGGCTATGTGTGAACCATAGGAACACTAGGATAGCGTGAGAGCATGTTTTGTCTCGAGGTGTACGCCTCGGGATGGATTATGTGACTACGAGCAGAGCAGTGGTTTCAAACTGAGGTACTATCGTCACCCGCATTCGCGCTGTGACGGTGCTTACCTTCGGGCGGACCGTATACTGCGTTTCATGACCTTACCCTGACCTAGATTTTACCCATGAGTGGGGCGAGAATGATTATATAACAGGTACATTATTGGTGACCACTGTTCTCTTTCGTGGGTTACCGTTGTTCTCGTTCGAGGGTTATTACCATCATCCTTGTTTGTGGGTTACCGTTGATCTTATTCGAGTGTACTATTGGTTCCTGTCCGTGGGATACTATGGTTCTTGTTCGAGTGGTAATCTATGTTCTATTCCAGTGTGTTGTTGACTATGGGTTTTGGTTAAAAAATGTCAGACGTGGGATTTGAACCCAGGACCCTGTACGCGCAAACCTTACTTCCTTACTAATTGTGCTATATTATTTTATTGAAATAAAAAGCCAATTGAAAGTGTATGAAGCACCAGTCAGTATTTTGCTATTCATTAAAATATAAATAATTTAAGAGTAAATTATTATATTTTAAAATAATCGAATATTTATAAAATTCATGGTGCCAATGTAAATGAACCCAAGATTTTAAAAAAATCCAATTTTGAAAATAATTTTGAATAGCTTGAAAAGTGTGGGCAAATTTTGGGGTACAACGGCACTAAATAAAGGAGTGAAAAACACTTAGAAAAGGGGGATTGAATAAGGGTTGATTCTAAAAAAAGGTAGATAAAAAATCACACAGTTATTTTTATCCTGGTTCGTTGTTAACCAAACTACTCCAGTCCACCCCTAACAGAGTGATTTACCTCAACTGAGGATTTAATCCACTAATCAATCTTGATTACAATGGTTTTCCACTTAGACAACTTCTAAGTCTTCTAGAGTATATAGATCACAACTTGATCACTCTAGGAAATTCCTTTTACAAAGATGTAAACAAATATTACAAGAGTTTAATGTGCTTCTTAATAAGCTATAATCACCAAGTGATTTTTCTCTCAAGTTTAAGTTCTAAACACTCACTAAGATATTACAAAGTTGTGAGGTTGAAGATGAAGTTTCTTGCTGTTTTTGTGTGACAACGTTTTGGCAGCATTTTGGTACTTAGAGCGAGAGTGTTGTTACTGCTTTAGCATCAGAACTTCTTTATATAGGCAGTGAGAAATGTGACCGTTGAGTAGAATTTAATGCTTTGCGTGAATAGTACACTACTGCATTTAATGTTTCACTCTTTTGTCAACTACCTCGAGCCATGCTTCAACTGCTTTTGCTGACTTTGCCTTTTGTAGCTTCTAACGTTCCTTTTGTCAGTCAGACAGATTTGACGTTGTAGCTTTTTCATCTTGTACTTGCTTCTGGACTCATACTATTAGAATAACGTTTGAATATCAGAGTCTTCAGCATTGATGCAGATGCAACTTCAGTCATCATACTTTGGAAGTGCTTTGGAGCGTGATACCTTCAGATCTTCAGAGCGTTGCTTCTGACTGCCATCTTCTGATGCTTTCAAGATCATGTTCTGACTTTCTCAAGACCATCTTCTGATGTCTGCCAGACCATGTTTTTATGAAGCCATCCAGATCTTCTGGGTCAGAGCTTCTGAATGCTAGTTTTGTGCATACTCTTTTAGACTTTTCTTGAAATGGAAAACGTGAATAATTAGAGTACCACATTGTCTTATACAAAATTCATATATAATGTTATCATCAAAACTAAGAATATTGATCAGAACATTTTATGTTCTAACAATCTCCCCCTTTTTGATGATGACAAAAACATATAGAATTGATATGAATTTGTATCCAGAATATCAGATGAAAAAGACAATACACAGACATAGCCTAAAAGCATATTAATTAGAGTGTGTGAATATGTTTCCCCCTGAGATTAACAATCTCCCCCTGAAATTAATATTAGAAGAATTTATAAATAAAAGACTTCCCTGAATATTTTCCATTTCAAATGAAACTTTCACGTTGAACTTTAAACTTCAAATGATTCAGAGCTTCCATTGGACAGCTTCAGAGCTTTGAATTTTTCTTTAAGAGCACTTGGCTTTATCAGAGCATAAAAAAGACTTGCTTCAGATTTTGTGCAGAGCTTTAACTTCTTGTATTAGAGCATATCTTACTCCAGATCTTAAAACTTCTTGTATCAGAACATTAAGCTTTGTTTGCTTCAACTCTTTAAGAGATTTTCTCTAGATACGTTTCTCCCCTTTTTGAGCTTGTTCAGAGTATCACATTCCTGTAAAACTATCATAGACAAAAAACTTGCAATTTTTGTTAGGAATGTTGAGACTTAAGCCCAGCAACTGATATTATAAATAAATTCAAATAGCACGTTTCTCCCCCTTTTTGTCATATCATCAAAAAGCATAAAAGATTCAGATGAAAGACACACAGAGTGAAGAAAGAAATTTTTCATTGATAACCAGAGGGAAGTACAAGGCAGATGCAAAAACAAAAAACAAACCAGATGCAAGAAACAAAGAAAAATACTAAGACATAAGACTCAAACTAAGACTGGTTAAGCTAAGAGGCTAAGGCTGCCAGAAGATTCTTAATCTCAGCGGTGTCTTCTGCTTGCTTCTTTGAAGATTCTTCAGTTCTCTGCATCCAAGTTCTGAATTCAGGATTGGTTTCATCTTGCTTGTCCAGACGACTAAACACTGAAGCTTGATTCTGTTGAATTTCCTTCAGAGTTTCCAAAACTGTAGAAGTTGAAGGACCAGTAGAAGAAGCAATAGGATTTTCCTCAATAGAAGTAGGAACAGCAGAAGCTGGAATCATTTGATTATCAGCAACAGGTTCCTCTTCAGTAGGAATCTCTTCAGCAAGTTTCTCTTCATCATGATTCTCAAAAACAGGATACACCATATCAGGATACTCCTCAAGAGGATTCTCCCGGAACCATTCAAACAAAGTCTGAAAATCTCCTGTCAGAACTGAAAAAGGATAAGGAGTCCAGAAAACCAGAGGCAGAGGATTATCCACTTCCATATCATCAACAAATGGAGCTTCTTCCAAAGGCTTCCAGTCGAAAATTGGATGAAAGTACCTGCCACTGCCATACTCCAGAGCCAGTCCAGCAGGACCAGGAGCAGCAGCAAGACAATCCTTCTGGAGATCCAGAAACTCTTGCACATTATCAGAGAAAGCCTTCCAGAGCTTTCCAGTAGCCACATGATCCAGCTTGGAGTCATGGGCAACCTTCAGATAATCTAACCCTGTTCTTACCTTATGTTTTAATATTTCAAAACTTATATCAACAGAAGGTGGTGGAGGGTTGGTTCTGACAATGGTTATTGGAGATTTTGGGTGAGAGATGAAATAAGGTTCAAGGCTCTATCAAACAAAGAAGAGGTGTTTGAAGAGGATGGTTGAAGGGATGATTCAGCTTCATTGTCACAGTCTACGACTACAACAACTGGGTCAGAAATTGTGGATGGTGATGAAGGATCAGAAATTGGTGAGATTGGTTGAGGAATAGAGGAGGTTGGTTGAGGTTGATTAGTGGAGAAGATATTTTCAGATGGAATTGGTGGGAAGATAATATTTAGTGGTTTGGGATTCAGAATTTGTGGTTCAGAGTGAAGTGGACGTTTTCCTTTAGAGATGGTGGAGGAAGATGGAATTTCAGTGGATGGTGGTTTTTGCTGAGGGGGATGGTCAGAATTAGAGTGTAAACTAGAGTTGTCTACACTATCAATATCTTCTATTAACTTCTTAAGTTGTTCAGAAGTTCTAGGGATTTTGAGAGATAGAGGGTCAGTTGTTGATACTTGTTCAGAAGTATTAACAGGTACGGAGTCTGAGATAGTAATACCTGAAGGTTTCTTCTGCTTCTTAGCTTTCTTTGAAACAGGACCTTCGCCAGTAGTTTTCTCTTTTTCTTCTCTTTCTTATTCTTATCCCTTTTGATCAATTCATCCAAAGATGGAAGAATTCGACCACGAAGCTAAGCAGGATTAAATTCTGACTTGTCTTTTACACAAGACTCCAGATTGAGTTGGATAGATTCTGATAGTTCTTCCTCGAAAATCCGAGGAAAATCACCAATTGGATTTCTTCTGGACAGAATATCAGTAATCACTGTTGGAGTGGAGATCACCTTTCCAATTAATTGCATTCTCCTCAAAGTATGGGCAGTCAGAGTACTCCCACTAGCAGTAGTCAGATCTTGAATTGAGCCAGCTGCTTTTAGAGTATCAATTAGACCACTCTCTGTCAGAATGTTTGATATCAGCCTTCCCATAGGAATGATATTCTTCTTTATCTTAGGATATTTCAGACGTTCTGCTTCTCTTGATTCATTCACACGAGTCCTCAGATGATGGAACAGAATATAAGGTAAGTTAACTCTCATACCCTTTCCAATGCAGTACAGAAGGAACTGCTGATCTTGATTTATATAGGTTGTAGAGACAGTTGATTTTTTGTGGTTAAGAGATCCCAGAATGATCTTTGCCCAAACTCTGTAAGAAGGCTTCAGATCCTTGGTGTTTGGTGAACCTTTTCCAGAAGTAAAAATTTCTGGATAAACTGTTTCCCAATCAGTTCTTCCAGGAATAGCACCATTTACTCCACCCAAACCTTGGAGATTCAATAACTTCCTTATGAGTTTCTCTGTAATTGCAATTTCTTTCCCGAACACGAAAGAGATGATAGCATTTGGGGTTAGGGTAGCATGAGTCCAAAATTACTTTACTAAAACAGGGTAATCTAGTCCAATGAGACGATCAAAGTAATTTTCCCAGCCTTGAACCAACATGTTCATCTTGATGTTGAAGTTGTGTGCTTGAAGATTTTCAAAATCAACCATAAGTTCACAGAGAACTTCCAAATTTGCATATGGAATCAAACAGGTCTTCAAAGGAGATATAACCTTTTTTATTGTTGTTGTTATTGTTGTTCTTGTTGCTGAGAAGACGAAGCATTACGTTGAGTAGATGAAGAAGCCATTGAAAAACACTTGAGATTTCTGGGTTTCTTAGATTTAGGGTTTTTATGAAGGCAAAAGAGGAGACAGAAATGCATAAACAATGAACGATGACGAAGGAGTGAAAAGAGAGAAAAATGAATTTGAGATGTGTTTATATAGACACGGATTTGACAAAGAAATGCAATGAGATTCTGAATGCAAGCAGTTATAAAATATGAATCAATCACATTTAATGTTGATAGACGTTAGTGAAGATAGCGTGAGATTTGAAAAGATTTGCACAGTTACCTAGGGTGGCATCTCATCAACTGCACGCATGCTTATCCCTTCAGAATGAACACATGGTCATCATCTGGAATAGCTGGTGACAGCTGTTTTGCTTTAACAGAAGTTTTGTATCATACTTAGACACATGAAACGTTAGTAATAACAATTTCAGAATATCCAAATGAACATACATACACAGAACATCTGATAAGAAAATAAATAAGTCAACATAAACTAACCCGCATATTAGATCATCTCAACACCTTCATTTTGGGCATAAGTCCATACAGATGTTCTTCAGAATGAACTTGAACCTATCTTCAGCAAGGGGTTTTGTAAAGATATCAGCCCATTGATGGTTTGTATCTATAAAGTTTAAAGAAAGAACACCCTTCTGAACATAGTCCCTAATAAAGTGATGTTTAATCTCTATATGTTTAGCCTTAGAATGTAAAATAGGATTTTTAGATAAACAAATAGCAGAAGTATTATCACAGAATATAGGAATGTTATTCTCATAAATCTGATAGTCTTCTAGCTGACTTTTCATCCAAAACATCTGTGTACTACATCCAGCAGCAGCTACATATTCTACTTATGTAGTAGAGGGTGCAATTGTTGCTTGCTTCTTGTTGTACCAGAGATCAGGTTACTTCCCAGAAACTGACAGCTTCCAGAAGTACCTTTCCTTTCAACTCTATCTCCAGCGTAATCAGCATCACAATATCCTACTAAGTTGTATTCTTCAGATCTTCTGTAGACTAAACCAACATTAGAAGTACCTTTCAGATACCTAAGAATTCTCTTAACAGTAGTCAAGTGAGATTCTCTAGTATCTGATTGGAATCTAGCACACAAGCATACCCTGAATAAAATATCAGGTCTAGAAGCAGTCGGATAGAGAAGAGATCCTATCATACCTCTGTAGATCTTCTGATCTACCTTCTTGCTTACCTCATCCTTACCTAACACGCACGTTGGATGCATTGGAGTTTTTGCTTCTTTGCTTTCAGATAGATTGAACTTCTTTAGAAGTTCTTTGACATACTTAGTCTGATGAACATAGGTTCCTTCAGAAGTTTGATTGATTTGAATTCCTAAGAAATACTTGAGTTCTCCCATCATGCTCATCTCAAATTCTGCCTGCATAGACTTAGCAAATTCCTTTCCAAGTGTAGCATTAGATGTTCCAAAAATAATATCATCTACATAAATTTGACAAATTAGCATATCCTTTTTATAGGTTTTACAGAAGAGAGTTGTGTCTACTTTTCCTCTTGTGAAACTATTATCCAGAAGGAAAGAACTTAATCTTTCATACCAAACTCTGGGAGCTTGCTTCAAATCGTATAATGATTTCTTTAGCTTAAAAACATGTTCTGGAGACTTAGAGTCTTCAAAACCAGGAGGTTGGTGAACATAAACTTCTTCATCTATATAACCATTTAAAAAGGCACTCTTAACATCCATCTGATACAGAGTGATGTTATTCTGAGTGGCAAAAGAAATTAATAATCTAATATATTCTAACCTGGCCAATGGTGCAAAGGTTTCAGTATAGTCAATACCTTCTTACTGACTATAGCCCTGAGCAACCAGTCTGGCTTTGTTTCTGATGACTTTACCTTTCTCACTCAGCTTGTTTCTGAAGACCCATTTTGTTCCAATGATATTGAATCCTTTAGGTCTTGAAACCAAATCTCAAACATCCTTCCTTGTAAACTGATTTAACTCTTCTTGCATAGCACTTATCCAATCAGCATCTTCCAGAGCTTAATTAACAGAAGTTGGCACAATCAAAGACACTAAACCAAATTTACATTCTGCATTGTTCTTTAGGAATGCTCTTGTTCTGATGGGATCATCTTTCTTTCCAATTATAACATCTTCTGGATGAGCATAATTGATTCTAGAAGATATTCTGAGTGTTGGCTCTTCAGATATTCTGAGATTCTCTAAAGACGCTGCAACTTGATCTTCTGACACATCCTTTCCCTTGGGTTCTTCATGATCTGAGTTAGAGATGTCTATATCTGCAAAATTCTCAAACTGCTTTGGCTTTTCAATGCCAAGCTTATCATCAAATCTGATATTGATTGATTCCTCAACTATCAGAGTTTCAGTATTGTATACTCTGTAGCCCTTAGAGAGTTCAGAATATCCAAGAAGGAAACACTTCTGAGCTTTGGAATCAAACTTGATCAGATAATCCTTAGTATTCAGAATATAACAGACACATCCAAATGGATGAAAGTATGAAATGTTGGGCTTTCTGTTCTTCCACAATTCATAAGGAGTCTTATTTAGAATAGGTCTAATTGAGATTCTGTTCTAAATATAACAAGCTGTGTTAATTGCTTCTGCCCAGAAATGGTTAGTCATATTAGTCTCATTGATCATGGTTCTGGCCATTTCTTGGAGAGTCTTATTCTTTCGTTCTACAACTCCATTTTGTTGTGGTATTCTAGGACAAGAGAAATCATGGGCAATACCATTTTCTTTGAAATAAATTTCAAAGAATCTGTTCTCAAATTCACCACCATGATCACTTCTGACTTTTATGATTTTACATTCCTTTTCAGATTGAATCTGATTACAAAAGTCAAATAACACATAATGAGACTCATCCTTGTGTTTTAAGAACTTTACCCAAGTCCATCTGCTGTTGTCATCTACAATGACCAATCCATATTTCTTGCCTCTGATTGATGCTGTTTTGACTGGGCCAAAAATATCAATGTGCAAAAGTTCTAAAGGCCTAGAGGAAGAGAAAACATTTTTAGATTTAAACGCAGGTTTTGAAAACTTCCCTTCATAAAGATCATATGATTTGTATTTCAGATTAGGGAGTCCTCTGACCAGATCAAGTTTGTTAATATGAGAGATCTTTCTCAAACTAGCATGACCCATTCTTATGTGCCAGACCCACTGCTTTTCGTTAACAGACAGAAGACAAGTAACTTTTGGTTCTTAAGATCTGAGAGATCAATCTTATAAATGTTGCTCTTTATCTTACCTGTAAATAGGATTGAGTCATCCTTCTGACTAATAGCTTTATAAGACTTTTGATTAAAGATTATGTCATAACCATTGTCACTTAATTGACTTATGGAAAATAAGTTATGAGCTAATCCATCTACTAAGAGAACATTAGTTATAGAGGGAGAATTACCAATACATATGGTTCCCGAGCCTATGATTTTTCCCTTCTGGTTCCCTCTAAACTTTACTTCTCTACCAGATTTAAGTTCTAGACTTTGGAACATAGACCTTCTTCCCGTCATGTGACGTGAGCACCCAGAGTCCAAGTACCATGACATGTTTGTATTTTGAGCTATGAAGGAGATCTGCAACAGGAATTATCTTATCCTTAGGTACCCATATTCATTTGGGAACTTTGGGGTTAGTCCTTCTCACGTTCTGATTGAACTGAGATTTTACATAAGATTTTCTAGAATGTGCAACAGCATGTTTCTTCGTGTGTGTGATATGGAAACTTTTAGAATGTGATGTGTGTTTGATATCATGAGAATGACCATACTTGAAATGTTCATACAAAGGTTTGTATTTAATGATCATTTCATCAACAGGTTCAAGTTTATATGGGGTTTCTCCCTCAAAGCATATACCTATCCTTTTGTTTCCACTAACACCATAAATCATAGAGGCTAGCTGACTTCTGCCTATACCTCTAGATAAGAACTTTTTTAAGCTCAGGTCATATTCTTTCAGAATATTGTTAGTACTTGGAATAGACATGTCTGAACTTGAAGATTTTTCAACATCCTTAGTTAATTTTAAAACTTTTTCTTTTAGTTCAGAGTTTTCTATTTCAAGTCTCTTAGTTTCAGATGCAAAAAACTTTTTGAGCTTTTTGTATTTGATACTAAGTTGACTCTTGACTTCTAGAAGTTCTGATAAGCTGGAAACTAAATCTTCTCTAGTGAGTTCAGAAAATACCTCATCAGAGTCTGAATCAGAAGTAGATTTTTCACCAGCATCAATTGTTGCCATGAGTGCTATGTTGGCTTGCTCAACTTCAGAGTCTGACTCTTGATCAGATGAATCAGAGTCATTCCATGTGGCCATCATGCCTTTCTTCTTTTCAAACTTCTTTCTGGGCTTTTCCCTCTGAAGCTTAGGACAATCATTCTTGTAGTGTCCAGGTTCTTTGCATTCATAACACACTACCTTCCTCTTGCCAGATCTTCTGTGTTCAGAAGATTCTCCCTTTTCAGGTCTCTTGAAGTTCTTAAATCTTCTCTGCTTGCTCTTCCAAAGTTGATTCACCCTTCTGGATAAGAGAGAAAATTCATCTTCTTCTTCTTCTGAGTAGCATTTAATGCTTTGCGTGAATAGTACACTGCTGCATTTAATGTTTCACTCTTTTGTCAACTACCTCGAGCCATGCTTCAACTGCTTTTGCTGACTTTACCTTTTGTAGCTTCTAAAGTTCCTTTTGTTAGTCAGACATATTTGACGTTGTAGCCTTTTCATCTTGTACTTGCTTCTGGACTCAGACTATCAGAATAACGTTTGAATATCAGAGTCTTCAGCGTTGGTGCAGATGCAACTTCAGTAATAAGACTTGGAAGTGCTTTGGAGCGTGATACCTTCAGATCTTCAGAGCGTTGCTTCTGACTGCCATCTCCTGATGCTTTCAAGATCATGTTCTGACTTTCTCAAGACCATCTTCTGATGTCTGCCAGACCATGTTTTGATGAAGCCATCCAGATCTTCTGGGTCAGAGCTTCTGAATGCTGATTTTGTGCATACTCTTTTAGACTTTTCCTGAAATGGAAAACATGAATAATTAGAGTACCACATTGTCTTATACAAAATTCATATAATAATCTTATCATCAAAACTAAGAATATTGATCAGAACATTTCATGTTCTAACACTAAACTCATTTAGGAAAGGAAAAAAATTATTTAAATCAAGGATACATAAAGGAAATGCAAGGAGGAAAAGTACACAAGTGAAATAATGAATAAAATAAAGTACATGTAATGAAACACATAAAGAAAGTAAACTGAAGGAAAAATAACTCATCTTAATATATATCATCATCATCATCTTCACTAGAGGCTAATGGTGAGATAAAGTTTTTCCTAACCATTTTCTTGATGAGCAAATTGATCTTTTCATTCATTTTTTTTGCTATTTAAGAATGTGGTGGTTGGAGCTAGATGGAAGAATGTTTCTACTTTTTCTTCTAAGATGTTGGGAAACAAATTCTCCTGTTGAAGGGCAAAGCCCATTTTACTTATCACGACTTGTCCTATCTTTATGTGTTCAAAGATAGGTTATTCTTCAAAGGGATAATTGGTGTATTAGAGAATTTTGGTTATGAGTTCAGCATAGGACAAGATGATGTTCTTTATTTTTCTCTCTAGCATATGAGCAAGAACTGCATCTGCCCAATTTTTGGAAATTTAGTTTTGTAAAAACCAGACAACATGTATGTCTAATTTTGAAATGGTACTATAGTTTCCTTTTCTTGGAAATAGGATTCGGCTAGTGGTTTAGTGAATTAACCTAATATTTGGGTGAACGAATCCGACATTAAATGGAGAATGAGCGGATGAGGTAGACTCGATGAGGAAGGAGTGATCAAGGGTTTCAAAGTCACTTCATTACCTTCAAGGTTTTTATCAAATTCTTGATCTATGAAAGGTAAGTTGTAAATATCAGTAAAGTCTTCAAGTGAGAGGGTGAGGGATGCTTTTTGACTTCAGAGTAGATGATCCCATTAGTGTAGGTGAGGTTTGCATAAAATTTCCTTACTAGATTAGGATACTGTTCTTTTGGTTTTTCTAAAACAAAGTTTTTCAATTCTACAAAGTTAAATGCTTCCATGAAGGAACAATCTTTGAAGAGTTCTTCATCTTAGTAGTGGGAGGTGAAGAGATTTCTATCTGAGTATTAAAGATTGAAGTTGGTTTCTTGAGTTTGGGTTGAAAAATCCTCATAGAAGTAGTAGGATGAAGGTTGGGAAGAACGGGTTCTTTTTTGGGCCATTTTATGATGATGATGATGATGATTTGAGAAAGAGAAGATTAGTTTTTATGCAAGCAATAAGTGAGAAATGATGAGTGTCTAAGAATGAAAACGTACCTCTTTATATATCCTTGATTTAATCGATTGAGCCAATCAATTAAGAATAATAAGATTTGAGATTCTTTGTTGCAAGTATCTGTTATAGCTTTTATTTCTCCAACTATCTGTAGGGGAGTTGTTCAACGTTTGAATTTTTAGTGTTTTGAACCATCTAATCGATTATGTTGATCGATTAGTTCTTCCTTTTTCCCTTTTTTCTTTTTATTGTCTTTGGGCCTTTTGGGCTACTTCTTTATCACCTCATACTCATGCTTTTGACACCCCTAAGCTTAAAAACACTTGAGCAAACTTATTTTAAGGGTTAGAAATAATTAATTTTGAAAAAATGCATAGTAAAAGAATATTTATTTAAAGTGGGAAGGAGTTGAAAATAATTATTTTAAGGGGTTAATCAGATTAACTGAATATTTCAACCTTAAAATAATTTTACTTGTATCAAGAAAAATTCTTGATAAAATTTCTTTAGGGAAGACATTTCAAAAGTGTACCCTTCTTCACACATCATTGAATGCGAGAGTAGGTAAAACAAAAATATATATAAATCCATCACACACTTATTTAATTTATTAATCATCATAGATCATAAATTGAGAAATTCTCAAATAGTGTTGCTTTGATAATAACTGTTGACATCGTTCATCTTCCAGGATCAAAGACTTTAAAATGTATACTTTTGCTTTTGTATAGCTTCTTTGTTTGATTGCTTGCTTGCTCACATGTTCCCTTAGGATTATTAATTCAATTTTCATCTCCCGATTAGTTTAATTAATTAGACCTTAGGATCTTAATTCAAGCATGATAACAATTAGGGTTTTAGTCCCTTTGATCCCAACTTTAAGTCCATGATGAATGACAACATCAGGGTAGATCTTTCCCCTTGTTTCCCTCTTGTGCATTGCATTTTCTTTTCAAAGACAAATCTCTTTTCTTAATCAAATCCAAAAATACGTAATAAATATGATGCGTACAAATACGTCATGAGCCTTAAGTACATGAGAAAAGATGAGCGGGAGTTATTCCTTACCTCTTCTTAGGGTGTTTTATACATGAGACGTTTGTATCAACTGTACAAAATACTCGCTCTCATGTCACAGACTTTAGTATAGTATGTGTCTCAAACATTCTCAATACTAAGGGGAATATTCAAATACCCCCAATCTTTGAGGGACCATTTGATATATTCCCCAGCAAAACACTTCAACCAAATCAAATCATTTTTCCTCTTTGCTTTTCTCTTTGACCTTTTCATAAAAAGGAAAGTTATTTCCATTCTACCATGTCGAAGGCCGTGCCTAATGCTAGAGTGCGAACGTTAACACCGCCCATTAAAAAACACGCAACAAACAAACCTTTTTGAAGAAGAAATACGGAGCTCTGACTTCTTCATTGCACTATGAGGATACATAGGCACAGGGTTCAGGAAATTTTGGCGAGCTCAATAATAAAAAAAAATTCTTTTCCCAATCAAGTCATTCATGCATTGCATTTCGTTAGCAAGTAAGTCTTTAGATATACACACCCTTTTGATTAGAACAACCAGAGTGGATCCCGTAGATTACTACGAACGCGAGGGTAGTGATAGTCTAATTGATTAACACTTAGTTCTAATCAATTAGATTCAGTTAAAAAATATTTTATGGCTTTTTGAATGCTTCCATTCTTTTATATGCAACTTCTATGTACTTCTTCAAAGATTTTTCTTTTCAAAAAAATTTTAAAAAAGGTTTTACGTGTGTGTGTGCTTATAGACATCTAATTCTATAAAGAAAGAATTTTGTGTTTAAATAAGTTTCACTCACTTACTAAATTGTGAGATTAACTCTACTAAGCCTTGTCTGATGGATTAATTTGTGTTGACACTTGATTTGAGATTTCTTTTTAGACTTTTGATGTAATCTATTTGTTTTCCTTTGTCTGAAACTGTGTTTGATATTTGAAGCTTTATTTATGTCTGAAAGTTTGTCAATCCTTAATAAACTCATGGCTTGCATCTTTAACCGCTTAAGTGTATTGGTTGACTTTCTTAATTGTTGCATCTTTATTATGCTGAATGTTATCTTTCTTTTCCGATCTTTACAATTTTCATCTTTATCATGTTGAATATATATTTTGTTCTTCACAGTTGTCATCATCAAAAGAAAACCTATTACCTTCAAAACAAGGTTCCACAAGAGATATGTTGACCTTCATCATGCCCTGCTAAACTTCTTCATTCAATGGTGTCGCCCTGGCCTTTCTACTAGTGGGTGGACATATTAGGCCCGTTCTACCTTGTGTCAGGCCAATTGAAATTCTTGATTGTAGGAGTAGATTACTTCACAAAGTGGATAGAGGCAGAAGTTTTCGTCAAGATCACAATAAAAAGAGTTCAATGCTTTTACTCGAAGAGAATTATGTGCAGGTTTTGGCTTCCCGAGATCATTGTCTCGGACAATCAAATCCAATTTTTCTAGTTCCACAGTCATTGAGTTTTGTCGATAATTGGGGCTACAAATAGTTTGTATCTCTTATCCACTCGCAGTTATTGTGTTAGTCTGAGTTTGACTAGATAAAGCGGGTTGAGGTCTATTATACAAAGTGAAAGGTAAATGAGAGTTGTCTTGGTTTTGGTCAAAGGGGAGGTTGTTTCATTTGTGGAACCATGTTTTGAAGGTCAAATAATTAAGGAATCTTTTGATAAGATGTTCTTTATTATGAATGTGCTTTTGATGATGACAACTAAAAGATGTACTTGATAATAGAATATGTGAGAGGATTCAAATTTAACAAGCAGTTAAAGATGCAAGCATACAAGCTAAGGTTTAATGATCACTACAAAGTCCTCTGATTATGGTACTCAAATGGAATAAATCTAAAGTATCGTCTTCAAGAATTAAAATAAGTGTCTATATGATTGGATAACCTGACAAGTGTTGAAGCTTCAAAGTGTGAAAGAGAGGAAGCGTGAAAGCTCGCCTTGTTGCATCTAAGTGAACCGTGTTTTGTAAAAACACAAGGGTATCTTCGTAAAGTTGTACGGCTAAATCACACATACACACACTAAAACAAGTTTTAAATTTTTTTTAAAGAAAATATTTCTAAAAATGGTTTGGAGACGTGCTAGTTGAATTGGGAATTGTCATAAAAGTTTTGGACAAAATTTTTTATTGGTCAATCGATTGGCACTTATACCCAATCAAATGGGTTAATGATAAAAGTGTCCTTAAGCATTTGGGACAATGTCTTAATGAACAGAAATATATATATATATATATATATATATATATATATATATATATATATATATATATATATATATATATATATATATATATATATCCTTTCTTTCCAATTAAAACAGCCTAAACGTTTATTTTGAGGCCTTCCAATCAGTTGGAGCATGATGCCAATCGATTGGCATATTAAATTTGGCCCAAGATATTTTCCTTTTGTATGTCAACCTCTAGCCTATAAATAGAGGTCCTTCCCTTCATATTTCACATCCATAAATTTGAGCATCATATCTCACTCCTCACTATCTCTCTCTATAAATATTTTTTTCACTTTCTCTCGCTTGAATTTAGACGTAGTGCTTCAGGAAATTCTTAGTGTTTAGTGAGACATTTTTGTAATTCTGGAAAGGGTGTTATTGTAGATTCACAAAGGAGATTTTTTTGGTTGAATAATATATCCATAAAGGATTGTGTATTTGGGTTAAAAGCTAAACTAGTTAAAAGCTTAAGTTTGGGGATTTAGATTATAACCCGCCTTTTAGGTCCGTAAGCTAAGCCTGGTTAAAAGCTTACATTGTTTTGAGATCAGCCCGACTCAAAATCTCAACTTGGTTCATGGTTATTCGAGTAAAAACTTTAGTTCGATTCGTAAGCTCAGCCCGGCCAAAAGCTTGTTTTGGTTTGAGATAAGCCTAGTTTAAAATCTTAGTGGTTTATGGTTAACCTGATCAAAACCTTGGTATGGTTCGTGAGTTCAACTCGGTTTAAAAGCTCACCTAGGTTGAAAATAAGCCTGTGGAAAATCTTAGTTTAGCTTGAGGACTAACTGCTTCAAGTTGTTGTTTGTAAAAAACACTAACCGCTTCAATTCGTTGTTTGAAAGGAAGACTAACTGCTTCTCTCCACAAGTCTCTGTTTGGAAGGAACACTAATCGCTTTTCTCTGCAAGTCTCTGTTTTGAAGGAAGACTAATCACTTCTCTTCACTGTTCATTGTTTCGTTGGAAGTTAGCCTAAAACTTTATTTTTCTTTGTATAATGGGGTTCAAAAGTTCAATTTACTAAAAACTCTTAAGATTTATTGGATACTTTCAAGATCAAATGTTGGGGACAGGCCTAATTCTTCTTGAGTGAACTTGTATAAATTCCCAGTGTCTTCTCTCTTCCCTTAACTTTTATTTTATCCAATTTAAACTTTTGTTGATAAATTCTAAAACTTTTCTTAAAAGGTTTTTAAACTTTAAAAATAATCTTAAATGTTTTTCAAATCAAAGTTTTTCTAAAACCCACGATTCATCCCCCATCTTGTGTATGGAGTCACGTGTCCAACATGATTCAGTCAGTAGCTCACGGTAGGAAAACTATGCTTCATTAACGAAACATGTTTTGGGATACACGTTATGTCATTCTTGTCCATGCACTTGTATTCTTTATGTGTAGGTGAGACCCTAAGAACACACACTTTAAGCTTATGAAGTCCACCTTGTGTTGATTGTATGGTCTCAAGTAAGGGTAGAAGGCACATCCAAACAATTTGAGAACCTTATACTATGGTAACTTGTTATGCAAGGAAAAAATGTGTAATAACTAATAAACTAAGGTAAAGCTGATATATGTAGGCTATAATTAGATACATTGTTGTTGTAAAATTGTGGTCCCAAAATTCAGTTTGTAAGGAAGCATGAGCCAACAAAAGTGAGGCCCGTTTCTATAATTAGCTTATGTTAAATAAGTATGAAATAACTCAAATGAACTGCAATATTTAGTTTGAGTTTAATAAGTATGAAGCCTGTGTGACTTTCCTAGACAACAAGCATTGCAAAAATCCACAAAGTGCTTATTACTCAATTTAAAATTACACAATGCAAGGACATGATGAACAACTTTAAAATGACAGTGCTCTAATCTAGTGTTCCATAGAGCACCATTGTTTGTATGAGAAACAACAATATATGTCTTAAGTTAGCATTTGTATTATTGACAATAAAGTATAAATTTTGAGACTTATTAGAAAGATAATTATAAGAGGATTCTAAAGCTAGATTTTTAAATTAGTAAAATCCACTTTTATCATGGAACCCTTCAAGCAACACCAAACTAGATGCCTATGATTTAGCATATCACTTGTTAGCATGAAACTCAAACTATTCCTTATTATCTCTAGCAAATTTAGAAACTGAAATGAGATTTCCAATAATGCTAGGAACATGCAGAGGATTATTCATCGGGTTAGCTTAGAATTGTACATGCTTTTGGACTTAATATTGGAAACCTACAAATTTTAGTTCAAGACTATGACCATTTCCAACTAAGATCTCATTAGGATAAGCACAAGAGTGAACATTTTGTAAGTTTGAAAAGCAAGAAGTGATATGATGTGATGAAAATGAGTCTGAAAGCCAGGCTTGAGACTTTAAATCTTGAGGAACTTGAAGGACATCCTGGTGAGTTAAGAGTGCAATGGCTTGAGTAGAAGTGGTGGCCTGACTTGTTTGATTAGCATGACTCTGATCAGGTCTAATTGAAGAAGAAGATTGTGCTTGATATTTCGATGGCGGGGGATCAAAATATTGATCATATTTGTGCCATCAATATATGATTTCATGACCATATTTGTTGCAAATTTGACAGGTTGGTCTATTGTCGATGATACTAGCTTGTGTTCCATGACCATTGTCTATAAATGCACAAGCTCAACCACGAAAGTGCTTATAGGAGTATGATGCAACCATATTCCTACCACAAAACTTATTAGACAGAGCTTGAGCAACATTTGTTGTTGCACTTGGATTCGAGATTAGTATCCATACCGGCCGGAAAAAGTGACTTCGATTTGTCAAACACAAAGTTCATGAAGCAACCACCGAGTGGTTCTCAATTTTGGATTTTGCAACTACTTGAGTATTACCTTCCATACTCTTTGTTGGTTGATTTTGAGCTGCTGAATCCACTGGCCTCACCAGAGTCGTACCTTCAAGATTTTTTTCCACTAAAATCATAGTTGCTGCTACCGGTGCATGCTTTACATGCATATCTTCCCTATGATCCTTGTTTCTTTCACCTATCGGCTAGAGCCATTTGCATTGTGACATATTATGTCGCAATGATACAGAACTCTGGTAACCTTTCATAAACTAAGCCAACTTTGAATGCGTAATAGTCTATTTCCACCATTATTTCATGGAACTCACTCACTTCTACACATATCCATATCCATTAAGACTCTTGTATAATGGCCGAATATCAAAGCTTTCGTATTTTCACCAATGAAAGCGCCATCTTATTTGCACTTGAAATTTCTAAGATTGTGCAGTGTCGCCAATATTCTTTCTGTAACTCTAGAATTTGAATCCGAATTTGAGCATGTGATTTATAGCGTCATTTTGCTTCATTTCCTCATATCAATCAAAGGTTTTTATTTGCATATTTTTTATCTCTCACAGGGCTAGGTTATTTATATGCATGTTCCTATATAGGGCTGGTTACGAGTTTTTAGAGGCCCTGGACAAATAAAAAAAATAGATCCTAATAAAAATAAAAGTTGATGTTTTATATGCTTCTAAAATGAAAAAGAAAAGATTAAAATATAAATGTTACAATAAATAAATATTAAAAATAAATTAAAATATAAATATAACAGTTATAATAAAAAACTATTGAAAATAAAATTTGTTTTATTTATAATTAAATTTTGAGAAATGGTAATTATTAAAACCCATATAATTACTTAACATTACGCTTCCAATATAAGGACCAAACCATTACACTGCAAACACTGGGTTGTCTTATAAATTCGCCAATAGGTATATATTTTATTTTTTCATTATTATAATTTCTTAATTACACCCCTAAAATTGAGGTCCCTATTTTTCTGAGGTCCTGGACTGTGGGCTTTCTTGCCCTGGCCAGGGCCGGCCCTGTTCCTATATTTAGAACTCATATATTTTGTGCAAATCATGCCAGTTAATACGTTCTTTAATTTATTGTTATGTAAGTTCACAATGTACATTATTCATATATTATTTAGGTAATGGTTATTGCTGATAATATTTTGATACTTACAATATTATTTAAAGATGTTTAGGTTATTTATAGAGCTTGTTGTAACATTATACCTATATGTTATTTTTTTCTTATATAATATGTAGTTTAGTGCTCTTAATTAATTTTAACTTTTCAATAGATGATCATTGATAGTTACTTGGTCTTCTAGTAAATCAACATTTTTGGCATTGAATTAGAGGTCGGGAAATTATTGGTGTCTTGGCTTTATTATTCCTTACGACTTTGACGAAATCGATCTCATAACATCAAATTAGTGAACAATGGTTAAATGAATGATTAGATTATGGATTGAAAATGAACATTTACTTTTCCATTGTCAAAAAAATATATATATGGAGCAAGTTTATTAGATTTGTTATTGCTCATGTAGAAAAATCTAGGTTTACGAGTTTTCGAAAGACTATTTTTTAATGGAGTCAACAAAAACTATACAAGTTATATATGCACTGGGGAAAGAAAAATTGAGTCCGGCAATTCTAGTAGATATATCGAATATATCTTTATTAATTTTGAAAAAGACATGTATGAATGTGATCAAGTCCAAGTGTTTGTCAATGTAATTGAAGAATATTTTTATGATTGTCCTTAAATATTTGAGAAATTGGTGAGTGATGTAGAGACACCGTATATGATGAATGTATTAGGTTCACGAAATTGCATATAGTCTTAAAATTATAGTGTTAAGTTGGCAATTGATGGTGTGATAAGAATTTCATCGACTTGTTAAGTATTGTAAATTATATATAATAACGTGCTCCTTAGTCGAAACTATAAGGCTAAGAAAATGGCGTCTTCTATTTACATGAGTTATCCGAAGATACATATTTGTCCTAATGATTGTATTTTATTTTAAAATAAGTATGCATCATTATTAACTATGTTTTTCAAGTGAGGTGCCATACGATATAAGAAGAAAAACAATTCCAACCAAAGTGTTATAGTATTTTTCGATAATTTCATGATTGAGGTGTAAATGTAAGAATACGGAAGATACAATTAATATCAAAAAATATTTTTTGATTCAGACATTATCTGATGTTGATTCAAACATAAATAATATTTTTTAGGCTAATGCTAATATGTGCTCGAAGTTTTTTTTTTTTAATAAATAAAGATGGCATTAAAAAAAAGCACAAGAAGTTAATCAACTATATGTATAAATATAAATATTCTTTTGAAATGCTTGCAATCGATTTTTTTAAACTTTAAATATGACATTATTTAATTTAAATTTTTTAATTATAGTATCATTAACTTATACATTTAAGACACAAGTTAGCAGGACTTATATTTTATATGAGAAATAATCATGATAAAGAAATTTTAATCGATACACAATTATATAGAATTACATGTAAATAGAAAAAACAAAGTAAATGATTATATTGTGCCAAGACTTTTATGAATGTTGACTTCAAGAGTGTTCTTGAAGGCCGGATTTGGTGTAATATTGTTGTGGTTAATACAAAGGAGATATTCTCTTTATTTCTTAAAAAAGATGTGAATATTACTATGAAAGGACAGAAAAACAAATCAACTTTTAAAGTAAATTATAAACGTACAAACATTATTGACATACAAATAAAAATAAACCTTATAGTTAAGGAAGCTTATTTTAAAACTTAATTAATGATTTCAAATGAACTCACAAACATATCTAACACATTTTGACAAATAATATAACTTCGTTGGACAATCCTTCACAGTAAAGCATGGAATTTTTTCTGCATTATAAAACAAGTAAAAATAAAAGTTATTAAAATGTAATAAAATATTATGTATAAGATAAATTTTAAAAATTGAAAATGTTGTGATAAATACCTCCATTGGTTTCAATTATAAATAGAAAAAGAAAGATAATCAAAGCATAAACAAACATTATAATTGGTGTCATGTTTTTTTTCCTCTTTTAGTATGTAATAAACATAATATTTTGATTGATTTATATGTAAAAAAGTACATGCCTTGTTAGCATAAATTAAATAATTTTTAACACTTTTTAACACTTTGGAGTTGCAAGAAACAATTTATGAAATTGGAACTAATGCTAAATCCCTCGAATCAATACGTCATGTGTATCCCTTCAGCTCTCTGAATTGATAATCATCAATGTTCATTATTTTTTTATTAAAATTCATATGTGACAATTATATTTTAGTCTTTTGTAAAATAGATGAGAAAGACATGGAAAAAGAAAAACATCATTATTGGATGATAAAAATTTAAACAATACATATGAAGAGGTGACAACATATTTATTTATATATTAAATACCATTGAAAAAAAAAACTAACAACATTTTATATCAAAATTAAAATATATCAAATGTTAAAGTTGAAAATAGAACTTCAATATTACCGGGATGTGCTAACTCAAGTGTAAAGAAATTGACTTTGATGAATTTACATGATACTGTTGTAAAATAGTTATTAGTAATCATAATTTTTCATCCTCAATTGAAAAATAATATTGGTCAACTAGAGATTCTCTAATCAGGTTAAATAGCAGTCTAATATTAGGCTTAGGCTTAACATTAAACTGCTCTTTAACTCGCTTGGTATAATAGTAGAAAGAGAATCAGGTTTTGATTTTCCTAGGAGATAGTAGTGATCAGACTCTATGACTTCAATTTGTCCTTCTTCAAAAGATTTTCGAATGTGTTAAGATAAGATGGGAGAACTATATTTACTGAGTTTTGAAGTTGCATGTCTCTGCTATATTAAGGGTGGACTTGCATGTCATTGTCATATAGTTTTGTTGTTTGTCCTTTAAGCTTTTTTTGTATTAGTTTATATCATTAAGTCTCCACTTAGATTGTGCATTTTTCGATCAAGTTTTAGATCCGTATATTTTAGCATGCATAATTCAAACTGTTATTGTTTTAGCATAAGCAATATGCTTTAAGTCAATTAGTCAGATTTTTGGATAAAAACCATATTTGAGATTATTCAAGTCATGACGTTAGTGAAATCTCAAAGGCTTAAATGTACCTTGGTCCCTGTAAGTTAGCGAGTTTTTAATTTCCGTCCATGTAAGTTTTTTTTCTGGGTTTGAGTCCCTATATTTCACTTTCGCGTTTGTTTTAGTCCCTGAAATCAAAATCCGCAGGAAAATTCGCAGGAAAACCTGCAAATTTTCCTGCGGATTTTGCCTTTAGGGACTAAACCGCAAGCAAAAAGTAAGATATAGGGACTCATACCAACAAAAAAAACTTACAGGGAGGAAAATCAAAAACTCGCTAACTTACAAGGACCAAAGGTGCATTTAAACCAATCTCAAAACACCTTTGAAAAAGTGCAAAAATTGAGATTGTAGGTGTGTGATTCGAATCACACATCCTGTTAGTCAAATTAGAAGAAACAGAGGTGAATCAATGATTATGTGAGTCGAATCATGTATTATACATGATTTGAATCATGGAACCATGTGACTCGAATCACAAGTTTTTCATGAATTGAATCATGAAACTATGGTTAGTCACTGTCTTGCTTGAGTTGAATCACAATTTTGCCTTGTCTTGGATCAAATTGTCCTGGGTCAAATCACAGCAAGATGTGAGGGTTATATTTATTGAGTTTTGAAGTTGCATGTCTCTGCTACATTAAGGGGGACTTGCATGTCACTATCATATGATTTTGTTGTTTGTCTTTTAAGCTTTGTTTGTTGTTTTAGTTTATACCATTAAGTCTCCTCCTAGATTGTGCATTTCTCGATCAAGTTTTAGATCCCTGTATTTTAATATGCATAATTCAAACTGTTTGTGTTTGAGTATAAGCAATATGTTTTAAGCCAATTAGTCGGGATTTTGAATTAATAACCATATTTGAGATTGGTTCAAGTCAGGACTCAAAACACCTTTGAAAAAGTGCTAAAATTGAGATTTTAAATGTGTGATTCGAATCACAGATCATGTGAGTCAAATAAGAAGAAACAAAGGTGAATCAATGATTTTGTGAGTCGAATCACGAATTGTACATGATTCAAATCATGAAACCATGTGACTCGAATCACAAGTTTTTCATGAATCGAATCATGAAATTCTGATTAGTCATTGTCTTGCTTGAGTTAAATCACAAATTTGCCTTGTCTCGAATCAAACCTTGTCCTGAGTTGAATCACAACTAGATGTGATGGTTATATTTACTGAGTTTCAAAGTTGCATGTCTTTGCTACATTAAGGGGGGGCTTGCATGTCACTGTCATATGGTTTTGTTGCTTATCCTTTAAGCTTTGTTTTTTGTTTTAGTTAATATCATTAAGCATCCCCTTAGATTGTGCATTTCTCGATCGAGTTTTAGATCTGTATATTTTAGCATGCATAATTCAAACTGTTTGTGTTTGAGTATAAGTAATATGTTTTTAGTCAATTAGTCAGGTTTTTGGATCAAAAACCATAATTGAGATTGTTCAAGTCATGACATTAGTGAAATCTCAAAACACCTTTGAAAAAATGCAAAAATTGAGATTTTGGGTGTGTGATTCGAATCATACATCTTGTGATTCAGAAGAAATAGACGTGAATCAATGATTTTGTGAGTCAAATTACATATTGAACATTATTCAAATCGTGGAACCATGTGACTCGAATCACAAGTTTTTTACATGAATCAAATCATGAAACTTTGGTTAGTCGCTGTTATGTGTTGAAAGTATTTGTGGGTAAATATTTTCTGTAATATATCGTATCCACAGGGATTGGTTAATATCACTGCCGTTCTATAGTTGTTTATTTTGAGTTAAGAAATTTGGCTTGGTTTGTTTTATACTAATAATAATATCAAAAGCAAATAATAAAATAAAAGCAAGTAAAGGACTTTGTGTTAACAAATAAAGAAAGATGTTGAGTCTTTAGGGTTCATCAACCTAATCCTATACAATTATCAATTAATTCACAATAGAACAATCCTTTGAATCATTATCTTCACTTATCCTCAAATAAGATTCCATGTCTGCAAATCAAATTAGATAACTTTTACCGGTATGAGATTCGATCTCTCCAAATCACAATAACGATAATAGTAATTAAGAACGATAATTATGAAAACCCAATTACAATTCCATCTCTGCAAATTGCAATTGAATCAATATAGTAACCTAGGGCAAAAGTTAAATCCTTTCTTTCGATCAAAGATTCAACAATGATGTAAATTAAAAGCAAGGTTTCTTATTGATAATAAATTCAAACAATTGTTCACAGGGATTAATCAATGGTAATGTATATTCATAGGTTAACTACTACCTTAGACTCAACAAGAGGGATTTAGCTCTCCATAGATATGAAGAACATACAAGAATCAATGGAGGAATTCATCTTCATCAATAGAATGCCTTCAATTGGTAAAGAATCCACCTTCAATTGTTGTTCTCAGCTTCAGAATCAGATAGCTCTCCTAATTTCGCTCCCACAAAAGTTCTCTAACCACTTGGAAAACTAGGGCTTTAAAACAGAACTTTTGGGCTTTTAACGCCGAGGCCGCGGCGCGGCAACGGGCTGGCGCGGCGCGCCCCTCAAACAGAAGTATTTTCGCGGCGCGCCTAGGAACTCGCGCGGCGCGCCCTTTGTACTTTCCATCTTTTTCTTCAGCCTTTGAGACTTCCAGCTTTCTTTCCTCCTCATGTTCTTCTTAAGTTCTTATTCAGCTCAAAACCTGCAACAATAACACCCACAAGTGATTCGATTTGCTTTACGCACGAACTAAACTTATTCAGTTCAATTCTTAATAAAAACCTATGGATTCATCACATTTTTGCATTGGTTTAGAGAAGAAATCACTTATATTAACACATGAATTTACCATTAATTTACTCCTAACAAACTCTCCCCAACTTAGAGTTTTGTTTGTCCCTAAACAAAATTACTTACCTCCAGCAAAGTTTACCGACAATCAAGCAACAAGTTTTTCAAAAAGTTTTTCTCAAGTGGTTCAATCCAGTAACCAAGTAAAATACTCTTCTTCTACCTGCAGACTCAGAACATACACATGAAACAAACTTTGAAAGCAAATCACCTCCAGAAGTTCAAAACACTACACAATTGTAATTGAATCAGCACTAATCACTCTCATCAAAAAGTATGATGAATAAAAGAGGGGTTAAACACTCATCCAAACAATTAAATCAACAAAGATCCATATCATACGTTCACCAAATTGCTAGCATCAAGTACTGTGGAATCTGAGAATCAGAAGGTCTTTCTAGGGTTGTAATGCGGTTTAGATTCAAAGAAAAGAAGATAATCAAGGGTTGTTCCTAATATAGGGAAGCATCCAATTCATAACTTATTTCTTTTTCTCTAAAAATCTAATTCCTTTACCTGTCCATCTTTTTTTTTCATTCATTCGTAGCTTGATTCTTCTTTTTCACTTTTTTTTTTCAACAATCTTTATATTTAAACGTTGTTACTTCTCTTTTTTTTTTCAAGCTACGACTTCTTTTATCTTCCACCGATTACCATAAGTACTTACTCTTCTTTTAAATGTGACTCTCCCCAACTTGGAGATCAACCTGTATTCAGATTATATGAATGCTCCCCTACTTTCTAAAAAGGTCAAAGAGAAAACACATCACCAAATTTTATGGTTGATGATCCAGAACAAAACTTTTCATTGAGATCAAAACTCACCAGGTATTTTCCTTGGTGCATATTATGATTCTTATCTTGACCTCAGGCTCAAAGAATGGTTAGCAAAAGATCACACTCTCACAGAAGAAATTAAGTTGCGTTAGAATAGGCTAAAAGAACTCTCAGATTCAAATAAGTGCCTAAATCACTTTCACAGATTTCCACAAACGATGCAACAACCGGTTTAGCATGATACAAACAAGTCAAGACAATTGATGGTCTCCTGCATATAGTAAACAATGGAAGGCTTTCCTCACAATGGTTAAGGCTAAACTGATCCAACAAACAATGTACCATAAAGAACTTCTGACAGTATTTACTAACACCTTAAGTTTCATTGCACACATTAAGAGTTTGAGTTCAAAAATTCATACCTGCTTTGTTACTTATTGAAAAAGAGAGTGAAACTCAAAAATTTTGAACATTCACTTACTACCACTTTCATACATGTTGCTTCATTGTTGATACTTCGCTTGAGATTCTCGCTTTGTTATGGGACTACTTACTCTAACTGGGAGTACATAACAGACATAAAAACATAAAATTGAACAAAAAATGCAAAGAGTAAATCCACCCCCAAACTTAAACTAAACATTGACCTCAATGTTTCGTAACAAGCCCGAGAGGGTTGACTCACAGAGGGTATTACAATATTACTTGCCTCTTCCTAGCTTTCACCAGAAAGGTTCCCTTATTATTTCCTGAAATAAAAATAGACAAAAATAAAACAAAACATTAAAAGTGTGGGTTACCTCCCACAAAGTGCTTCGTTTAACGTCGCATGGCTCGACGGTTCATGCTTTCAAGGGACTAAAAATTGTGCATGTTGCTCCACTTCCCCGAAGAAATCTTTTAACCATGTTCCATTAACGGTTCTCCTCTCTTTTGTCTTAGGATTCTCTACCACAATGGCTCCATAATTGCATACCTCTTTTACTACAAATGGTCCCGACCATTTTGACTTCCCTTTATTCGGAAATAACTTGAGTCTTGGTTTGCACAAGAGCACCCTTTTTCCAACTTGAATTTCTTTGTGGCTGATGTTTGTATCATGAGATGCTTTCATTTTGTCTTTTTTAACTTGATTTTCAGCATCTTTGAGTTCTTCTTCGGTGGCATCGATTTGGAAACTATCCTTCTTGTTCTTAGGATGCTTCTTGGCTTCGAAAAGATTAAACTTTACCTCTTCATCTTGCACCCTTACTTTCATGATCCCCGCATCCATATCAATCATCATTCGGGCGGTTTTCATGAATGGTCTTCCAAGAATTAATGGTACCTCATGATCTTCCTCCATGTCAACTACCACAAAATCCACCGGGAAAAAGAATTTGTCTACTTTTACTAGCAAATCTTGAACCACTCCATATGGTGAGGTGATAGACTTGTCGGCTAATTGCAATGTCATCCTAGTAGGCTTCATCAAAATATTCCCTAATTTCTTGACAATGGATAAAGGGATTAAGTTGATGCTAGACCCCAGATCAATCAACCCGGCACCAGTGAAGTTCCCTCCAATATTTAATGGCAAAGTGACTCGTCCCGGATCAGATTCCTTTCTTGGAGTAGTTCTTTGGATTATGGCACTACACTGGGCATCAAGCAACACGGTCTCCTCATCTGTGTATTTCTTTTTCTTTGTGATTATATTCTTCATGAATTTAGCATACTTGGGCATTTGCTCCAACGCTTCGGCAAATGGAATATTTATATGAAGTTGTTTAAATATGTCCATAAACCTTGCATGTTGCCTAGCATTATCTTTCTTTGATGGTGCATGTGGGTATGGGAGGTGTTGACTCGGTATCACCTTGCTTGCCATTTTGTCACATGCTTTCTTCCTTTTGGATTGATCTCTTTTTTTCACTTCTTTATTCACCTCAGTTACAACAATTTCATCTTCCTCATCTTCCGCTGCACGATTATCATCTTCCTTCTCAACATCCTTGTTTTCAACTTCCTCATCAAGCACTTTTGCACTCTTTATTGAAGTAGCATTGCAAGTTTCTACACAAGTCATAGGATTTTGAAAAGTTGAGACTTGCCTTACGTTTTGCTCGGTGAAGAATTTGGTAAGTTGAACATCTTGCGTTTCCCGGTTTTGTTGAATGGATGAAGAGAATTGCATGAATTGATTCATGGTTTCCTCTAACTCAGAGGGTCCACTTTGATAACCTTGATTATAGTGTGAAGGCCCTTGTTGTTGATTTGTCATTGACATTTGTATGAACTGATTCATGGTCTCTTCCAACTTAGATTGTCCTCCTTGTTGTTGTGGCGACGGTTGAGTGTAAGGTTGAAAGGCTTGTTGTTGATATTCATGGTTAGGCATATGATACTCTATCGTATCTTCCGGTGTGCCCCATCTGCTATCATAAAACTCACTAACTTGAGGTGTGAACTGTGACATACTTTGAATGAGATACTCCATTTGTTGAAATAGGATCTCGTTTTGAGCATGAATCGCAGCATTTATATTTGGGTCGAACATGTCGACAAAGAAAATTCTACAAAACTAGCAAACAAGTGAAATAACAGGAAAAAAAATAATAAAAATAATATTAAAAGAAATAAAAATTAAAATTAAAAGATAACTAACTAAAATTCTAAAATAAAGGAACTAAACTAAAAATCTAAAATAAAGGAATTAAACTAAAATCCTAAAATAAAGGGACTAAACTAAAATTCTAAAATTAAGTAACTAAACAAAAAATCTAAAATTAAGTAAATAAACAAAAAAAATCTAAAATTAAGTAAATAACTCAAAATAATACGACTATTGCAATGCGTGCAATATTGACACCAATCCCCGGCAACGGCGCCAATTTGTTGAAAGTATTTGTGGGTAAATATTTTCTGTAATATATCGTATCCACAGGGATTGGTTAATATCACTGCCGTTCTATAGTTGTTTATTTTGAGTTAAGAAATTTGGCTTGGTTTGTTTTATACTAATAATAATATCAAAAGCAAATAATAAAATAAAAGCAAGTAAAGGACTTTGTGTTGACAAATAAAGAAAGATGTTGAGTCTTTAGGGTTCATCAACCTAATCCTATACAATTATCAATTAATTCACAATAGAACAATCCTTTGAATCATTATCTTCACTTATCCTCAAATAAGATTCCATGTCTGCAAATCAAATTAGATAACTTTTACCGGTATGAGATTCGATCTCTCCAAATCACAATAACGATAATAGTAATTAAGAACGATAATTATGAAAACCCAATTACAATTCCATCTCTGCAAATTGCAATTGAATCAATATAGTAACCTAGGGCAAAAGTTAAATCCTTTCTTTCGATCAAAGATTCAACAATGATGTAAATTAAAAGCA